>NC_056737.1:479771231-479896051 GCF_019279795.1 Protopterus annectens | reverse complement strand
TAGCCCCTTCCTAACTGACCTCTTTTTTAAGGAAGGTGCATGGTGAATTTCTGAATATCCACTCTCCCATAGGGTGGCTTTTTTTTCTTTTTTGTCCAGGTTTATTTACTTGCTGATGTAGATTAAGCTCTGTTGAACTAGTATTAGTAAGATTTTTATTTATTGACATACAAGAGATTCCAGACTATTGGGTTCCAAATCAGATGGAAGGCAAGGTGAAGATCACCCCACAGGTGTCTATAGGATACTGAATAAAGAGATAATCTTTCCAGTATTTTTGGTAGCTTTGAGTTCGTAAGCCAGTGATCTTTTTAGTTAGGAATTTTTTTCCATTTGATTGATATGTCTTCTGAGGTACAGCATTAGGTGTGCATTGTTTTCTGTGTTTGTCTAATCAATGCAGAGTGTAAGGGGGCGTTGAGTTCTTTGTCTGGATTATATTCTTTTTGTGGTCTTCCTGACCATTGTACCATCATGATGATCAAAGGATGGGTGGAATTATCAACTCATGTTTCAAGGTCTCTGGTTACATTCCTTTTGTGAATTGGGGTGTTTTCTGTGCCATAAGATGGGGGGGGGGGTATCTACAAAGTACAACAGTAATACTTTTTTTGCATTTAATTTGAGTCTGTGATTTGTAAATCAGGTACTGACAAGTGGAAGCTTATGTTACAGGGCCTGGGCATTAGAGGGGGGACTTGAGAACAACATCCTGTTTACAGTCAAAATGGTTAACCAGAAATTTTGGTTCATTATCTTAGATCTGAAAAGCAGATGCCAAATGGAGGCCCCATTACTGAGTCCTGTGGAACACCATTGTTCACCTTCATACTCTGAGAAGACATGTACTACCATCACTACATAGGTTCTATTCTTTAGCCAATTTGCTGTGCATCTTACTACATACAGAGCTGTTTGAAATGTGTTTGGCTTATTTATTATGGTAGTATGAAGAATGGTATTAAAGGCTTTGGCAGGATGAGGTATACTGTGTGTACAGCATGGCCACTGTCAGCAGCCTGTGTTACCCTTTCAAAGAAGTTAACCAGATTCATTAGATTAGTTCTATCCTTGACAAAGCCAAACTGCTTTGAGTCTAGCCTGATCTGATTACCTGTGATATTAAAAAATGTATCACTTATGTTCCATGGCATTACTGATGAGTCCTGTCAAAGTGACGGACCTATAATTTTTTGGGGTCAGATGTAGTGGCATCCTTGTGAAGTGCCATCACAGCTACTGTGTGCCAGACCTCAGGAATAAAGTCAGTGGCTAGGCTCAGACGGAATAGTTTAAGGAGTTTCAACCATTTCCTGTTTAGTACTTTCAAGCAACCAGGTATGTTATCAGGTCCCATCAAGTATATATTTTTAGTCTTGGAAAACACCTTCAATTTTTTAATTTCTACAAGTCTTTTGGGTTTCTAATATCATGACGGGAATGGACCCCTAAGTCAAAGTATGATTAAAGTTCATTAAATTAGTATTGTTTCTGTCTTTGATGTCAGCTGGAAGTTCTCTTCGCAGCACCCGCAATGTGCCTAGTAATGACTCCTGTAAGTTGTACAGAGTTACATGTATTGCTAACATATCTAAATATGATTGTAGATTCTTTTTTATAAGACCCATGGCTCCTACTACTATTAGAACTGTCTGTGTATCTTTCTTCCACATTGCTCTTGTTTCTTCTGGCAAATCATGATATTTTATGACTTTGTCTCTCTGTATGCAAGACACTATAGTCACTGGGTGTAGCGATTTCAATGATCAATGCTGCTTTTGTCTTCTCTTCATAGAGCACTATATCTGGTTTTCTCACATCTATCTTTTGAATTGTTGGTAATGGGTGATGTAGACTTCAGCTTTTTCTATGATGCTCCATGGTGTATGTTTCCAGTGTTTTTCAGCCACTTCTGTACCGTAATGTTTGCACAATCCCCAGTGCAACAGTCTTGCCACATTATTATGCCTTCCAGTATACAGTCCTCCTGCTATTAGTATGTCACAACTAGCAACAAGGTGTGCAACTGTTTCCAGTTCTGTTTTATAAAACCTACATTTGTCTGTTTCTCCCACATGTTCAGTAGATTTTGTAAACCAGCGTGTGCGTAGCCCTCCGTCTTGGGCTGCCAGTATTAACCTTTCCTCTTCTGGTTTGAATTCCCATATGCTAAACCATTCCTGCATTCAGTCCTGATCAACATGAGGTCTTCCAGGGGTTTTCTACACTTGTAACTACATGTATGCATTTTCCACATTTCTTGCCTTCTCATCTTATCCTTCACCTTATATTTTCTTTTGTTTTTTGGCACATTCAGGTGCTGCCTGATTTTTATCTACTTCTGGTTTGATTTCCATTCCCGATTGACACCAATATGCTTCTAGACTAAGCAGAGAAGTTATCTTAGATTTATTCTCCTCACATTTGAAAACTTTCACTATGTTTAGGTCTTGTGAGGTCAACAGATGTGTGCCTTCCCATGATTGCAGTTCTTTACGTGTAATCAATCTCAAGGAGACCCATACCTCCTTTGGAATGGGGAATATATAATCTTGGTATGCACTGATTTTTATAAATCATTTGAGGAGCATGAAGAATCCTTCTTGTTTTTCTTATATAATGTACCCAACACCTCTTGAGGCCAGTCAATCACTCCAAAACTGTAAGTTAGGACAGGAAGAGCTAATTGGTTTATAAGTTAAATTTTGTTCCTTGATGTCAGTGCTGTTTTCAGAAAAAAGTTTTCTAAAATATTCCTTACTAAGTTTTATTTGCATTTGTTCATGTTTTATTGATGATCCTTCATCAGTTCTCAAATATTTATACATTCCCTCTTGCTCAAGTTCTTTTATATCATATTCTTGTCCTAAACTGATGATCTGAAGTAGGATGTTCATTTGTCAGCAACCTGTGGGTTACAGATCCGAGCCGGCAACTTGTTTCAATCTAATGGATCCAAGCTCCTAGCTCCTCCCTTCACCCATAATCCCCTGCTCTAACCCTCCATGACCTCAGATCTAGTTTTCCGCGCTTGTGGATGGCAGATAAGTGAAGAAAAGTTACCTTTTCTAAGTACTTCTTGTCAGGAATTTCTTTTTTAGTTTAAATTAATACTTTTAAAGTGTGTCAGAGTTAGGTTCCTTATTTTTTAATTAGTACCCTCCCTTCGCTGGTCGCTAGTGTGTGTTGCGTTTCTTTTGGGGCCTGTGTGTGTAGTTGCTTTTCTTTTTTCTTTTTTTTTTTTTTTTTTTAAGAAAAAAGGGAATGGCTGAGGCCCCAAAAGCCATATTTTCTAAATGTACCGAGTGTGGCCATAAGCTCTCCCCGGCTGATGGCCACACTCTGCTCGTGCCTTGGGGTTGAACACCTCACCTCGGACTGTACCATCTGTGCAGCGTTCAACCCCAGGGCACTGAAAGAGTGGAGGTCGAAGCTGGTCCTGGCGGGACTTTTACCCCCGGATTCGGCTTCGGCCTCCGCTACCTCTGCTGCTCCCGTGGCTCCACCACAGCCTGTGGTCACTGCCACTCCTGCCCCCCTGCCTCCGTCCGGGACTCAAACTCCCGCTAAATTGTTGGAGGACAGGGAGGCCAGGAGGGAGAAACGGAGGGAGAAGCACCACAAGCGGCGGCCCGAGACCTCCGTTTCGGCCCCGCCAGCTAAGCGGGCTTCTCCCTCCACTGCTTCTAGGTCTCCTCCACTTCGGCTCTGATCCCCTTGTTTCTCCCCGGGGCCCGAGGAGGAGGAGACCTGATCTCCGTCGAGGTCATCGAGGCGGCATTCCAGCCCTGCCTCGGTGGCCTCCTCGAGATCTACCTTCAGTTTATCCGATGCAGACTTGGACCGGATGATGCGAAGATTCATCCAGGCCCAGCTGCAGATGGGAGTGCTCTTGCCTCCCCCACTCGACATCTTTTTTCCACCCAATTGCTCCTTCTCGACCTGCTACCCGGGTTCGGAGCGCTCGGAGCCGAGCAGCCTTGGAGCCGGGAGTGGGTCGGCGCCGACAGTACTTGGTACTTCGGATCCGACCCTGCCCTCGAGCCTGTCGGATCCGACCTCTCGGAGCCGTGGTCCGAGCTTCAGATCCGGGGAATTCAGTGTGCCTTCGGCTCCATCCAGGTCGGAGCACACTGGTCCCTCGGATCCGACGGTCTCGGCACCGGCTCCGATCCTTTCATCGGATCCGAGTGGGAGCCGACTTTCGGATCCATTGGAGAGTGGCTCTGCCTCGGCCTTCGATGTTGTGGAGAGGGCTCTGTTGAGAGCATCCGGACCCCTGGTCCTTGCATCGACTCCTCCCTGCACTCCCTGTCTGCTGGGCCAGGCTTCCATCACCCGGCCAAAGGGACAGCCTGCTTCGATGTCACAGATAGATCCATTGGAACAAGATGTTGCTGGCAAGGCCTCCTCAGACAGTCCCCCCGAGGAAGCTCCCCGCAAGCATAAGCGCAAAAGGAGGCACGTGGACTCCCCTGAGTCCTTAACCGAGGACACGGACTTGGAGGAAGGGGAAGGCTCCCCAAGATCGCCCCCTGAGGATGTCTCCTTTGGAGACATCATGGAGATGCTGAGAATCAGAGGTGGGTGGTCTGCCCCTAAGTCTTCCTCTGACGAGTCCGTGTTTCTGGAGGCATTCGAGGCAGGCCCGTCTACCTCTTGGGTGTCCCCTCCAGCCGACCCCCTGGTGGACCTCATTACCACCAGGGCGTGGAAGGATCCAGACACCGTGGAGCCAGTACTGAAGCAACCGGCTAGGATTCTTAGCACCCCCTCAGACCGATCTCATTGGAGTAAGGGGCCCCCTGTAGATGCCATGTTGATGGCGGCAGCCACAAAGAGGGAATTGGCTCAGGAGAGTCCCTCAGTCCATCCACCGAGCAAAGAGTCCCGTTTGATGGATCACTTAGGGAAGCGAGTCTTTAGTTCAGTGACCTTCTCAGTAAGGTCTCTGAACTATATGGCACATGTCATCAGGATGCAGTGGGATCTTATCAAAGAATACGCTGCATCCCCCCCTGAGTCCATGTTGGAGGAGGACAAACAATTGTACTCCACCCGAATGGCCACTCTGAGATCGATTTCAAACACCTCTATGCGGCTGTTGTCCCGCACCACAGAGGGAGTCGCTAGGGCTAGCGGAGCAGGCCTAGTCATGAGACGTCAGGCCTGGCTCCGTCATTGTGACTTTACGGAGCCCTTTAAAGCATCCTTTGCGAACGCCCCTTTTGATGGTTCTACCCTATTTGGCAAAACAGTTCGCGAGACACTTGTCCAGAGCAAGAAGGACGGGAAGACGTCTGCCATCAGAGTCCGCTCCTCTGCTCCCCAGCGGTCCTTTTCAAGGAACCAAAAGGGTCAGAAGAAGATGTGGTTCCGGAAATCACAACATTCCCAACCAGCTCCGGACAACCAGTCCTACCGTGGCAGAGGTGGACAGGGAGGACATCGCCCCAGGGGCAGAGGGGCTCTGAGAAACTTTGGGTCCAGAGAACCTTTCTCTGAGCGGCCCGCGCAGCAGCCCTGAGGGGTTGCCCGGCTGCTCCAATCTGGAGGCAGTCGGGGGGGCGTTTTTCGAAACACCTAGCGGCATGGGGTCCATCACAACAGACCGCTGGGTGCTTCGCATCATATCCAGAGGGTACAAAATATCAATACTTCATGTCCCCCAATCCAAGAACCCCCCTCGATGTACCACCCGATCAGAGGGAGGCCGCAGCCGCAGAAATACAGCAGCTGCTAAGAAAAAGAGCCATCCAGCCCGTCCCCCAAGACCAGCTCAGATTAGGGTTCTACTCCAGGTTCTTTTTGGTGCCAAAAAAGACTGGGGACTTGAGACCCATCCTAGACCTTTCCCGCTTGAACCTGTCAGTAACCAAGGAAAAATTCTGAATGGTCACTCTTCAATCTATCCTCCCCCTTTTGAGGGAAAACGATTGGATGTGCTCTATAGACCTCAAGGATGCGTACTACCACATCTTAATGGACAAATGATCCAAAAGGTTCCTTCGCTTCCGGCTGGGGGCCAGTCACTACCAGTTCAGGGTCCTTCCCTTTGGCCTCACCACAGCCCCCAGGGTGTTCACCAAAGTGTTAGCAGTGATTGCGGCCCACCTGAGACTCCAGGGAATTCAGGTCTTTCCGTACCTGGACGACTGGCTCCTGACCACACCAACAAGGCATCTACTTTGCTCGGCCAGAGACTTCTTTCTCCATCTAGCCCCACAACTAGGCATTAATCAATGTCGGCAAATCTCTACTGGCTCCGACGCAGGTCATAGAACTCATAGGTGCCAGAATAGACACCAGAGATTTGCGAGCCTTCCTAACTTCCGAGAGAATCAGGAACTTACAACTTCATGTGCGGGCTATCCTTCATTCAGAAGCTTCACCAGTGGAATTGGTCTTGAGGGCACTAGGCTCCATGGCGGCAGCGATTATACTCCTTCCATGCGCCCATTTGAACATGCGAGTACTGCAATGGACTCCGTTAGTGCAATGGTCCTTCCTATCCCTTCCTCTCCACCATCCCATTGCTATCAGCAAGGCTTGCAGGAGGGCGCTACTATGGTGGATCCAAGCATCGAACTTCCATACGGGCCGTCCCTTCTGCACCTCTCCCCCTATCGCCACGGTGACCACGGACGCTTCCCGCCTCGGGTGGGGGGGGCATTATTCAGGCAGGACAGTCCAAGGCATGTGGAACGATACAGAGACCTCCCTACATATCAACGTTCTGGAGATGAGAGCGGTGCTGTTGGTGTTGAAAGCACTTCAGATCTTCCTCCCCGCAGGAACGATTGCAATTCAGTCGGACAACATGTCGGTGGTCTGGTATATCAACAAACAGGGGAACCAGATCTTACCCTCTTTGCCGCGAAGCCATGAGAGTGTGGGAATGGGCTATCTCCACCAACCGCTTTCTGATTGCAACGCACATTCCGGGGAGGACCAATATCCTAGCGGACAAGCTCAGCCGCACCCTTCTTACCCCGTACAAGTGGTCTCTCAATCCTCTAGTAGCGAAGCAGATATTCGCAACATGGAGGCTAGCCTGCTGCGATCTTTTTGCATCTCCATCAAACACCAAATGCGACAATTTCTTCGCTCTAATCCCCCCTCCAGGGGAAACTCCAAGAGACACACTCTGGTGCATGCTTGGCCACCCGGTCTACTCTATGCCTATCCTCCTCTGCCAATGATGATACAACTCTTACAGAAAGCCTCGCGGTTGGGGAGCAAGATGATTCTCATTGCCCCATTCTGGCCTTGACAAATTTGGTTCCCTTACCTGTGGTCTCACCTTGTGAATCACCCTTGGATTCTAGCTCCCATTCCGGATCTCATCTCCCATCCACTGGACTTGCCAACTCCAAACCTGGACAATGTGAAACTGACAGCTTGGTTGCTCCAGTTCCACTCCTAGTTAGGACTCCCGGTATCGCTTCACCAGTCAAAGCCATCCTCGTGGCAGTGCATAAGCCCTCCACCAGGAAAGTGTATCACAGTAAATGGAAACGTTTTTCCATCTGGGCGGAGCACCGCAATCTAGATCATTTTATGGCTCCTCTTCCATCCATTTTAGACTTCCTAACTGAACTCTTTCAGGAAGGTGCTAGTTGTTCAACTGTCAAAGTGCAATTGGCAGCCATATCTCATTATCATGTGGGACATGATACAGGGCCCTTGATGTCAGCCAAATTGTGTAAAACCTTTCTCAAGGGCACCTTTTTACTTAGACCCCCCTGTAAAAGAAGCCGTACCCCCCTGGGATCTTACATTAGTTCTTCAAGCCTTGACTGCTCCACCCTTTGAACCCGCTGCTTCAGTGGATCTCAAATTCTTGTCATGGAAAACAGCATTCTTTGTAGCCATTACTTGAGCGAAAAGTGTCGGAGCTTCAGGCTCTTTCTGTGAAGCCTCCATACCTGATTTTTCACCCAGATAGAGTGTACCTCAGGATCAATCCCTCCTTTCTTCCCAAGATAGCATCAGAAACCAACATAAATCAATCCATAAATTTACCGGTTTTCTTCCCTAAATATCAAAATAAGGGAGAGTACTAGCTGCACTCCTTGGATGTTCATAGGCAGCTTCATTTTTATACTCATAGGACAGCTGGCCATAGACAACCTGACCAGCTGTTAGTTTCCTTTGCCAAATTTAACTTTGGGAAAGCTATCTCTAAAGTATCTTTATCTCGCTGGATTTCCCAATGTATCCTACTGGCTTATCAAGCCTCGGGTAGACCCGCACCAGAAGGAGTTCGTCCACCCGCTCCATTTCTACTTCTGCGGCCTTCAAGTCTAGAGTTCCTTTGGATGATATTTGTTCTGCAGCCACTTGGGCTTCATCTCATACCTTTATCAACCACTACAAGCTAGACCTGCTTTCTAGAGGGAGAGCATCCTTTGGCTCTGCGGTGCTTCGTAATATCCTTCCATGATGGCCACCCAAGGTGCAGGTAGCTGGGGACTCTGTCCCACAGGTTGCTGACAAATGAATATCCTACTTCAGATTTAGAAGTTATGTACTCACCATAACATTCCATCTGAGTAGGTAGTTCATTTGTCTGCAACCATCCCCCCCTCCTTCCCCCTGACCTTCTTCGGCTCTACTAGTTGTCAGATATCCTTTGTTGGATATATATTGAGAGGCAAACTCGATCTGAGGTCATGGAGGGTTAGCAGGGGATTATGGGTGAAGGGAGGAGCTAGGAGCTCGGATCCATTAGCTTGAAACAAGTTGCCAGCTCGTATCCGATATCGGATCCGTAACCCACAGGTTGCAGACAAATGAACTACCTACTCAGATGGAACGTTATGGTGAGTACATAACTTCTAATTTTCTTTGTGCTGCAGCTTTCCTACTTTAAAGGTTACTTTTGCACATTTATCAAGACCAAATGACATTCTCGTATCATCTGAAAAGTTTTAACTACTTGAGGTTGTGCTTTCAGTTCCTCATCTGATGATCTATACAGTTTTAAATCATTGGCAAAGAGGAGGTGAGAAACCTTTACACTTTGTTGTTTTTTAGGAGCCAATTATAGCCATGGCCTAATCTGTTAAGTAGACAGCTTAATGGGTTAAAGGCAAACAGAATAGCAGTGGTGACAGGGAGTCACCCTGGAATATCCCCCTTTGAGTTTTTATCCCTGGAATAATAATTTGTCCTTTATCATGGCTTAATTGCAGTGTGGTCTGCCACCTATTTCATGGTTACTGTAATGTAATCAATCAATGTAGGTTGTATTTTGTACATTTGTAAGTACTCTTTTATCCATGAATGTGGGATCAAATGCATTTTTGTAGTCGATCCATGTCATACTTAGATTATTCCCCTTTTCACAGTTCTCCTTTATGACTTTATTTAGCAACAAATGATCTGTTGTTCCATGCTACTTTCTTTTTTTGGCCTTTTGTTCTATTGCTGTGATTGAATTTTCTTCTAAATGACTTTAAACTCTGCCGGCATCACTTCCGATATATAGTTTATACATCATCGGAAGGCAAGTTATTGGCCTGTAATTTTTAAGGTAGCTTGCAGGTTCACTTTTAAGTAGGAGCATTGTTTTTCCTGTTAGCCAGTTTGGTGTTTATTTGGCGGTGTGCATATAAATAGTTCTTACTCATGGCTAAATCTTTGTGCAAAGATGTTAATACTTTTTACCAGAAGTTTGGTACTGCACCTGGGGTTTTCCAGTTGGAGATTTTTCTCAACTTTATTTCAATCTCTCTGGCTGTTCTTTCATCCTGTTTCATATCCTGTACCTTTGAGCTTCTTATTCATTCTTTTACTTCTTTTATCCATTTCGCATCTTTGTTGTGTTCCACAGGCTCTTCATAAATATTTCTCCAAAATGTATCTATTTCTTCTTTTTTTGGTGGTCTTTCAATTCCTTTTACCTTGTTTCCCAGTTCTCTATAAAACTTTTATGGGTCATCAATAAATTGCTTATTTTGTACTTTTCCTTTACTTATCTGTGTATCTTCTAGGTTTTTCTGCCTGTGGTGATAGTTTTAGTTTATTATTTGCGATAGTGCATGATAAATCCTAATCCGTTGTAATACTGTGCATTGCTTTTATCACGTCTGTCTGAGTATTTTTGTTGCTCTGTTTCCTCTTCTGCACTCTTCTAACATTGACACTTGTCTTAATTGCTTTATAGTTTTCTCTGTTCAGTACTTCCATGATGTTAATCAATTTCTCCTCTTCCTTTTCCTCACTACCCTATGTTCTTGTGGTAGAATTGTATCTGTTATTAATTCAGCTGCACAGTAATATATCCTGTTTACTTTTATATCGCATGGATCTCTATGGACAGTCCTAACTTACTGTGTTCATTTGTTTGATCAAACTTCTGCCTTTTTGGGTTTTATTGACTTTTATGCAGTCTGTTTCCTTCATTGATCTTAATCCAGCAACTTTTCTCTTAGGTCATTTTCTTCTAAACTGAGGGCACATTTTTTTCTTTTCCATTTCCTGCAGGCATTCTATTGACAGATCTATAACATCTTCCTGTGGCCACATTCTTTTCAATTTCATCCTGTGTCGTCCGTTGCTCAGTTGTATGGGAACTCACTGGCCTTTCACTCCTCAACATTGACTGCGTCAAAGTTGCCACAGTTTCCCGTTCCTTCCCTTGCAGTCCATCTTCAAGTGAATATGGTTATAATGGTTTCCTGTGGAAGGCTTCAAAATACCTTCATATGGCAACTGCGCAGTTGCTTCCTGTTCCACTGGTTTCTCCTTAATTTGGATGTCCATTGCTGTATCCTGCTGTGGTGCTTACTGAGTTACATTTTCTTCACTGAATCCTTCACTTCGCAGGTATTCTATAACCTCAGTTTCTATTTAACTTCTCCATTACTAATCTTCTTTTCTACTTTTCCTCTCTGTCTTTTTATTTTTTGTGTTGTAAAGTTTTCCATGTCTGAGTTCCTTTGCCTGAATTTCTCTTCAAATATGTTTGGTGCTGCTCGTTTTGTATTGATTAGTTTTGCTTTCTCCTTTGCATAAATATTAAACCATATTAAATCTCTTTTTCTTTCCCATGTCCATAGTTCTCCTTCAGGTGTCTCTTGATCTTTGTTTCTCCTTACTTTGGAGATTCGTTCCATCATGCTGTGATGTAACCTGTGTTAGACCTTTTACACCAAATCTTTCACTTCACAGGCACTCCATAATTTCAGCTTCTGTTTTTTTTTTTTTTTTTTTACTTTTACTTTACTAATCTTCTTCTCTGCATTCCCTCTTTGTGATATTACCTTTTATTGTGAAATTTTCCATGTCTGGATGCCTTTGCCTGTATTTCTTTTTGAATATCTTTGAGGTTGCCTTTTTTTCCATTGATTTATTTAGGTTTCAACTTTGCATAAATATTGCACCATATCAAATCTCTTTCTTTCCCATATCCATATGTCTTTTTTATACTTTTCAAAAATCTGTAGGTTTTGTTTATATTTTTACACTTCCTCAGATGCTTCTTTTTCCGAACAGATCATAGTTTCTTGGTCTATATAATGTTTTTCACAAATTTTCATTTGAAGCTTCTGACAGTTTTTGTTGTGGGAGTATTTTTCTTTCCTCTAATTTCTCTCTTAATCTTTTTGTATATTTTG
The DNA here is from genome assembly GCF_019279795.1 of Protopterus annectens. Lineage (NCBI taxonomy): Eukaryota > Metazoa > Chordata > Ceratodontiformes > Protopteridae > Protopterus > Protopterus annectens. The sequence continues at coordinate 479,884,427 of NC_056737.1, read as the reverse complement.
TGTCTGGAAATTCTAGGGTTTTTACATAATAGTAACAATGCATAATTTCCTTCTTATCCTCAATAGTCCACTCTATCATCTTTATGGCTCTTCTTTGGCCTATCAGTTTTGTGATTTTTGTAGACTACTACTCCCTTTTACAATAGGGGCGCCATCCACCCCATGGATCTGGCCAGGCCCGATTTGTAGGAATGTTTCCGTATTTTGAGGATTCTACTCTGTCATCTTTTCCAGTCCTAGCACCAGTGTGCCAACCAGGATTGGGCACTTTTTTTATCCTGGGTCTTGTGCACCCAGCACGTTTTTTTAATTTTTAACCTACTTCTGTCCATGATATTTGAAAAACAGGGTCCACCTCACAAAGGTACTCACCAAGACTTGAGGATGAATTCAGTTTCAGCAATAATAGTCTCCTTTACTTGCTGACTTATCTCTCCATTCAGACCCCAAATCATCTCTCCCTTTGGACACCTTCAGTATATGTTATTTAATGATGATGGTCTGAGATCTTCAGGGATAACTGGGCTTTGGATAGTTGTCTCTGGGATGAAGTTTGCACTGAATTTGTTTCTTATAATTTGGCAATGTCCACTGGATTTGAGCAAGTAATGTCATTTGTAATAATTTCTGAGTAATGTGCATTATTTCTTAGTTTTTCATGTAGCTAAAGAGGAATTTGTTGTCCTCAGATGCTGGTGCTAGCCTAAGTTCATGGGCTGCCTCTGTCTTCTTAATGGAATTTTTATATTCTTTGACATTTCCTTTGAAATTAGCCTTTACTTATGAATTATTTGTTCTGCTGTATATTTTAAAGAATGTTTTTCTCTTTTGTTGTATAGTTTATTTGTTTGTGGCCACCAAAATGGTTTGCTCTTAATCTTCCCATTGTATTTTTATCTGGTGGTGCTGCCAGTTTTACATTTATCTAGTCCAGAATTTTTTGAAGCTACTTGCTGTATCAGTGTCTTGAGTGATACTGTTATACATAAATTTGGAAATTTCTTCATAAAATTGGAGAAGAGTTTTATGTTTGACATCCCAGTATTCCATGATATTAGCATTACTAGTTTGTGATCTAAATTTACTGGAGATGGAGATTAAAGGGGAATAGTATATGTAGATGCTATATTTGTACAACCAGGTCTAAGATATTGTGACCTGTAGTGCATTCTTTCACTATCCAGCACTAGGAGTCTTTGTTTATTAAATGTAGTAACTTTGGGGCATATCTTGGATGCAAAGTATATATATCCTAGTTTACTCAGAGGTAGTTAGTGTGATGCCCATGCACTGGCCCAGCAATCAAGGAGCCTCGATCCTCACCACTAACACCAGTGAGGAGCGTCCATATAGGGAAGGGATAATAAATACACACAGAGTAAAGTACAATTTCCCTTAAGAGCACACAGAGATCACAGTCAGTCTGGGGCTGGTTTCTCCCTTTCTCTCCAGGTCCCCAGTAAGACTCCCCACTGGCACAGCTATAGGTTCCAGATCTCAGTCTAGTGGGCAAGCTAAAACTTCCAGCACCCTCTGTCCAACCAGTGCTTTCTGTCCCTGCCTAAGTAGATGACACACACACACACACACACACACACACACACACACACACACACACTTTGAGATAAGAGTTATATACAACCACACAGACACTCCTGGGGAAGGCTGGCACAGGTTCTCCAGCTGTGCCCCTTTTACCCAGACTATGCAGTAGAAATCACTGCCACCACACAGCTAATATTTATCAGCTATTCATAGTTCTTTAAAGGGGTGTCCAGTTATTATTGTGCAATATTATTGTCCAAATGGTAAGTGCAACCTAATAGTCAAGACTAATTTGAAGTGACTTGGTACAGTATCATTATATACATGCAATGTACTCTAGAGCTTAAATTAACTCTACATAAAACAGTCACTGTTCAAAGATTTAAAAATATTTAATAATAACTAATAAAAACACAAGACAATACTTCTTACTACACAGTGCTAGTCAAGAGCTCAGAGATCACAGAGAAATATTTAAAATAATAATAATACCGTAGAAAAGTTCTGACATCATAGAAAAAAAACACTTACTCTAACCGTCCTAATTCCTAGCTATTTCTAAGAGAATACACAGTTCTAAATAACTTACATATAGAACAAAGCAGTGCTGGTGATGTTGGATGTCCTCAAGACAAATGCTCAGAGCTCTCTGATTCTCTCTCTTTAAATTGATAACACAGAGCTGCTTCACATGACATCACCATTCTTCAAACTTCTCTGGTGTTCCCAGGCTAACAGAAACTACATTTACATTCTTAACACTGGGTCAGAAGCTAGAGCAATAAAGGACATAGATACATACAAATTCTAGTCATTAACTCTGGCCTTAAAATAATAGTCAGGATGCCTCCCTCTAGCCACATCGGGTCCGAATTTTAACATCAAAGACAGTCATGAAATGCTTGACTCAGCTTTCTTACAGCAGAGTTCACTGTTACATTTTTGCAGTTCAATATCCAACGCAGCCTTTTCACATTTAAGAGAACAAGCCTGTGGCTTACATTAATATTTACAAATGACAGAATTATCTACAGAATTCTATCTGGCTAGGCTGGCAGCCGTCACCTATCTTCACACCAAGCTAGTTTTTCAAGTGACCCTTGAGAAATGCTGCTTGAGAGGGTTAGGTCAATCTGAGTATACCATACCCCATTCCCTCTCTTGAGAGCCCATCTGCGTTGGCATTGCTAATCCCACTGCAGTGCTGCACTGACATATGTTTGCAACCCTAGGCTCCATCTTAGCAACTTGGCATTTTGCTGGCTCTGTTCTTCCTTGTCAGGTCTGTGAGGGGAGCAGATATGGTACTATAACTGGAGACTAACTTTCTGTAGTACCCTGCTGTTCCTAAGAATGCCCTAACCTGCATTTTGGTAACGGGTGCAGGCCATGCCTGAATGGCTTCTACTTTGGCAGGTTCTGGCCTGATCTTACCACTCCCCACAGTATGTCCCAGGTAGGAGACCTCTGCCATACCCATCTGACATTTGCTGGGCTTAATAGTCAACCCTGCCCTCTGTAGTCTGCCCAGCACCTCTCTGACATGCTGAGGGTGCTCTTGCCAGGAATGGCTGTAGATAGCAATATCATCTAGGTAAGCAAGGGCAAACCCTCCTGCTCCTGCTAGGATATGATCTACCAGCCTCTGGAAAGTCACTGGGGCATTTTTCATCCCAAAGGGCATCTTTGTGAACTCATACAAGCCAAAAAGAGTCACAAAGGCTGACTTCTCTTTAGCACTGGGAATCAAGGGCACATGTCAGTAACCCTTGGTAAGATCAATAGTTGTAAGATACTTAGCCCCACCCAGCTGCTCTAGGGCCTCATCTGTCCTAGTCATAGGGTAAGCGTCTGACTCTGTGACTATTTAATTTCCTGTAGTCCACATAGAACCTGGTGCTGCTATCCTTCTTTGGCACCAGCACCACTGGGGAGGTCCAGGGACTGTTGGACTCTTGAATTACCCCTAGTTCCAACATTTCCTGCATCTCCTCCCTCAGAAGTCTGTTTGAATGTCTCAGGCACCCTATAAGGGGCCTGCCTTATAGACCTTCAGGGTCCTGTATCCACCTGGTGCTGCACCAAGTGGGTGCACCCTGGTTTCCCAGTGAACATGTCCCCAAACTCCTGTAACACTGCTCAGATTTCTCGAACCTGGGTAGGGGATAGCCGCTGGGACATTGCTACCCCTTCCACTGAGGTGTCAGTCTGTGCCTCACTGAGGAGATCAGTCACCAGATCTCCCTCAGACTCCTGCAATCTACTGCAGATGCTCAGCACAAGGGCCTCCCTATCATGGTAAGGTTTCATCATGTTAACATTATACACTTTTTGTCCCTGCCTCCTGCTTAGCAGTTCCACCATGTAGTTGACATCACTTACCTTTTTTACCACCTGGTAGGGTTCCTCCCAGGCTGCTTGCAGCTTGTTGTGTCTGACAGGAATGAAAACCATTACCTGCTGCCCCACAGCATACTCTCTAGCTCGAGCATTCCTCTCATACCACACCTTTTTCTGTTTGGCTGCTGCCAGGTTCTCCTGGGCCAAGCCCATGAGTTCGCTGAGCCTTGTCCTATGGTTTAAGACATATGCCACAACAGACTCCTTGTGAGGTTCACACTCACCTTCCCACTCATCTTGAATTAAGTCTAGAGGTCCCCTCACCCTATGCCCATACAGCAACTCAAAGGGTGAAAAACCTGTGGATTCCTGAGCATCCTCTCTGTAAGCAAACAACAGATGGGGCAAATATTTGGGGCAAATATTTGTACCATTCCCCCTTAAACTGGTCTGCAAATGCCTGTAGCATGGACTTGATCGGAGAGTTTAAACTCTTAGCAAGGCCATTAGTCTGGGGATGGTAGGGGTGGTCTTCATGTGCTTCACCCCACAGAACTTCCACAGACAAGCCAGTAGGTCTGACATGAAATTGGCACCCCCTGTCAATCAGTATTTCTTTTGGGAAACCTACCCTGCTGAAAATCTCTAACAAAGCATTTGCCACCTTTTCTGACTTAATGGAGGACAGAGCCACTGCCTCAGGGTATAATGTAGCATAATCCACTACCACTAGGAAGTACTTTTTGCCTGTGGAACTTGGGGTACTCAGTGGTCCCACAATATCCATAGCTACCTTTGAAATGGCTCCTCAAACACAGACAAAGGCATCAAAGGAGCTGTCACCTTGTCTCCTGCCTTGCCTACCTTTTGGCACTGCTCACAGGTCCTGCAGTACCCTGTAACATCTCTGGAAATTCCAGGCCAATGGAAGTTCTGCATAATATGTCTCTTTGTACGCTTTATGCCCATATGACCTGCTAAGGGAATATCATGGTCTATGGCTAGAAGCGCCAGATGGTAGGGTCTAGGCACTACCAATTGCTGTACCCTCTCACCTTCTAGCTCTCCCTCAGTGGTCCACTCTCTATACATTAATCATCTTTCCCAGGATACAGATTCCCCCTTCCCTTGAAAATCAGGTGCCACACTAGCTACCTGCCTCAGGGTTTGCAATGTAGGGCCTGAGAGCTGAACCTGTCTCAACTCTCTCTTTGTAATCCTTCCCAGCTCCCTTCCACAGGAAGTCTGGCATCCTCTGGCAGTGGTGCTTCACTGTCAGCCTGGGTACTTCTACTCACCTCTACCTTTGCAGTCACTCTGTCCAAGGGAACATTAGTACCCACAAGCAACTGTGGCTCACCTTCAGTCTCACTGCTACAACGTAGCTCCCCTCCCTGAAGTAACCACTTCACCAGTCCTGGTTGCCAGTATGCAGTCTGTCGGTTCTCCCCCCAGTGTACCAGACCCACATGCTTGTCTCCTAACCTGACTGCATGTAACTGCATAAACACATGGTACTGCCTCATCCAAATCCTTCCCTGTCAGGACAGCTGCAGGATGGTAGTTTGATACCCCTGTTGTCTCGAGACAACCTGTTATTGGCATTTTCTCTTTCCCACTTACTGGCTCTCTCCCTTTTTGTTCCCCACCTTGCTTCTGTGGACATTTGTATGCCACATGGCCCCACTGGTTGCATTCAAAACATTTAACCCTAAGTCCTGGACATCTACCTGGACTAGTGGCTTCCCCCTGCTACTGGCAGATTCTGTTGGGGCAGTCTGTGCTGCCCACCATGGGTTCCTTTAGACCTATGAGCAGTACTGGGGGTCCCTTTCCTGTGCAGGGATGTCCTGCTTGCTAGGTATAGGTCTCCCTTCTTCCCCAACTCATCGGAAGTAGCACATTGTCTGTCAGCTAACCAGAGCCTCATTTCCTCAGGCAAAGTGCTAAGGGCTTGTTCCCTCACCAAAGGTCTGCCAGCCCTTCAAAAGTGGTGACCTGACATACACTCACCCACCTATGAAAATAAGTGCTTAGTTCAGCAATATATTCACACGTACTTTCATCTGCCTTCCGTCTATGCTCACAAAACGTTTTCCTATACATTTCAGGTGTTAGCTTAAAACATTCTAACAAGTGATTTTTAACAGCAGTATACTCAAAATATTCACAATCAGCAAGTTTAGACAACACAGTTACAGCTTTACCATGGAGTAAGGGGGTTAGGCACACTACCCAGAGCCTTTGGTCAACATCATACATACCCTGTCAAACATATGAATGAAAGTTATCAAAATTATCCCTCTCAAAATGCGGAAGAAATTTACTGACCTTTTGTGCTTCTGGGGTCCGGTTACTCCCTTCCCCATTACCTCCATGACTCTGGCGAAGAGTCAGCATCTCCCTCTCATGCTGCCTCTGCCTCTCCTTTTCCTCAGCTTCCAGGCATAGCAGTTTCTCATTCTCCTCAGCCTGCAGATATCTGTCTCTCACCTGCTTCTATTTCCAAATGCATGGCCTCCAACTCAAGTCTCTTTAGCTCCGTATGGATTTTAAGTCCTCTGCAGAAAGATTGAGCTGTCCATTCTCTGAGGGTGGTACATCTCCACTGCCAGTCCGATTGTCCTCCTGGTTGCTGTTTTATGATGCAGCTGTGAACAAAGCTGCAATCATGTTTGCCGTAGTCAGGTTTCCATGCACCAGTCCCCTAGCCTGGCACATCTCAGCCACATCTCAGCCAGCTGACTTCTTGTCAGCTTTCCGTACTGCTCTGCTGACATGCTGCCTGCTCCCCCTGACTAACTAAGCTAACAAAATAAGTAAAACAATTGTGATCTGAACTCTTGAGTATTCACTGAGTACAAAACACCTTCAGTGATCACTGTACACAAGCTACAGGAATTCACTCTACCCACACCACTACAAGCCAATTAGTATTTGCCAACCAATTAATATATGGTGTGGATCTCCCACCACTGCCAAACAATTAATATGTGACGCCCATGCAATGGCCCAGCAATCAAGAAGCCTCAATCCTCTCCACTAACACCAGTGAGGGGCGTCCATATATGGAAAGGATAAATACACACACAGTAAAGTATAATTTCCCTTAAGAGTACACAGAGATCACAGTCAGTCTTGGGCTGCTCTCTCCCTTTCTCTCCAGGTCCCCAATAAGACTCCCCACTGGCACAGCTATAGGGTCCAGATCTCAGCCTAGTGGGCAAGCTAAAACCTCTAGCACCCTCTCTGTCCAACCAGTGCTTTGTGTCCTTGCCCATGTAGCTGATACACACACTTTGAGATAAGAATGATATACAACCACACAGACACTCATGGGGAAGGCTGGCACAGGTTCTCCAGCTGTGCCCCTTTTACCAAGACTACACAGTAAAAATCACTGTCACCACCCAGCTAATATTTATCAGCCACACAATGGCCCTTAAAAGAGTGTCCAGTTATTACTGTGCAATATTATTATCCAAATGGTAAGAGCGACGTAACAGTGAAGACTTATTTGGAGTGACTTGGTACAGTATCATTACAGTATCATTGTATACATCCAATGTACTTTAGAGCTTAAATTAACTCTACATAAAACAGCCACAGTTGAAAGGTTTAAAAATATTTAATAATAAATAATAAGAACTTAAGACAATACTTCTTACTACACAGTGCTAGTCAAGAGCTCAGAGATCACAGAAAAATACTTAAAATAATATCGTAGAAAAGTTTTAACATCACAGAAAAAACAGTGTACTCTTCCTAATTCCTAGCTGTTTCTAAGAGAATGGACTGTTCTAAATAACTTACATATAGAGCAAAGCAGTGCTGGTGATGTTGGATGTCAGAGCTCTCTGATTCTCTCTCGTTAAATTGATAACACAGAACTGCTTCACATGACATCATTCTTAAGACTTCTCTGGTGTTCCCAGGCTAACAGAAAGTACATTTACATTCCTTACACTGGGTCAGAATCTAGAGCAATAAAAAGACATTTATACATGCAAATTCTAGTCATTAACTCTAGCCTTAAAACAATAGGCAGGATGCCTCCCTCTAGACATATTGGCTCCGCATTTTAACATCAAAGACAGTCATGAAATGCTTGACTTAGCTTTCTTACAGCAGAGTGCACTGTTACATTTTTGCAGTTCAATATCCAACACAGTCTTTTCACATTTAAGAGAACAAGACTGCGACTTATATTAATATTTACAAATGACAGAATTATATACAGAATTCTATCTGACTAGGCTGGCAGCTTTCACCTGTCTTCACAGTTAGTTTCTCAGAATTATGGAATTGTCGCTTAAAGGAAGTTGTTCAGGTATATTTAGGAACTTAATGTGATTTTCAGGGAATGCAGAGGGGTACTGTAACGGACTATGAGTTGATAATTGGTGTGTTCAGTGTGATTTGTATCTCAATGGCTTCGGCTTGTAGTTTTCCAGTAATCTGCCTAGAGGTGATTTGTTCTCTCACAAGTATGGAGACTTCACTACAGTTGCCTTGCCAATGCCATCAAAGTCTGCAGGTGTTTGAGGGTCGATTGGAGTGCCTACATACCCAGCAAGAAAATGGGGCACTAGAGCAGCTGTCTGAAAGAAAGAAAGGAGAGAAGAGAGCAAAAAAAGTATCCCTTTCTCCACATGTGCACAGAAGTGCAACTTTCCGAAGCCTTTGGATCAAGGCCTTGTTTTCCTAATTATATTTCTCAGAATTGTGAGAATAAAGTAAATAATAATAATGAAGAAAAGCTTGACTTCAGAATAATATGCAAGTGGCATAACTTTCCTTGTATTGAATCATATCCTAACATCATACAAAATGTTATTGCTTATTTACCCTTTAATAACTCCCACAAACGTGATACACTTTCCGCAGAATTTTATTTAAAAAATCTACTCAGTCCACATTTATTGGATTTAATTTAGTATTTATCTCAAGCTGGGCCAGATATAGAAAAAGATCGTAAGTTGCCAAAATGATAAATGTTTCCTAAACTGGAAAAAGATACGTTTGTGATTAATAACTACCAGCTTAGCGCTCTTTTAAAGGAGAGTTGCATGATATACACAGACTTTGTAAATAGTTCTTTTGTTCCTCTGCTTTCTAAAATGATCCACTTGAGTTGATTTGAAATTATTGTGAACAGGAAACTGTTGCATGCAAGCCATATTTTGCAGACGTCTGTTAACGTTTTAACAAAATAATCACACTTTAAAGATGATCATGTTTTCTCCTGTTTAGATGCCTTTAAGACATTGGATATTGTGATGCTCATTGTTTGTTTCTGTTTTTAAAACAAATGAAAATGTTAGAATTTATAATAACTATCTTGTCACAACTAAATAATCTACACCATTATATATGTACATATGGTTAGCAAACAACAATAAAAATTCAGCTGCAGGACTATATCATGGATGTCCAGTTTCCCTTTCTATTTTTGGTGCATAAAACAACCAGTGCACTTCGTTACTGAAATAACCAGAACCAAAAATTATTATTTTGTGCACTTTCCCCTTCTATTTTAATGATGGTCTTTATATGAAATAATAATTAAATAGAATATATTGTCATTAATAAAACTCAGCAAAATAAAAAATTTTTTTTTTGATGATTTAATTCTCGCTGTTCCTTCTGGAGCTCACTTTTTGATTTGGCTGAACAGATTACTGATGTTATATACAAAAGATATTATGCACAAAAATATGCAACATTTAGTTCAAAATGTAATGCTTTAAAGATTTTTGTAGGCACAATGTTTTATTAAAAAGAAAATCTGTTCTAATTGTATAGTTTTTTGTTAAAAATGAATTTATCTCTTAATCTTTTAAATGGTATTCAAAAGTTATGAGATTGTGATGAAAATTAGTCAGGAGGAGTAGTGGTACAGTATCCTGTGGGTGACTTTAGATCTGAAAATTAACAAGTTTTTCCAGGTTTGGATAAATTAATATAACTGGAATAAAATGTGATGTTATGGATCAGAATGTTTCTGTTAGAAAGATATTTTTATCTGGGATATTTTATTTTTTTGTCACTAATAGTTTTTCATATTTCATAAATAGTGGCTGTTGAATCAACTGGAATATTTATTATATATCATGCATTCCCTTTCCATGGGATCAGTTTCCATTGTTAAACGTGTTTTCTCACATACATTTAGCCACCAGTGTGTCAGTAATCTGCTGTTTAAGGTCAATTCAATATGAAGATGGTTTAACTTTTGTCAGTATTAATGTTAATAACTTATTTATGGTATAACCTCACATTGGTGATGTTGATTGAGCTGGAGAAACCCTTTTTATTTTCAAAAATAGTCAGTGGTGTCAAAATTGATGTTTTAGGTAATTTTATGGAAATTATTTAAAGAAATCTTGTTTTCCCTTTTTCAGGGTGACATTTTTTTCACCAAATCAGGGGTGTTATAATGGGTACTGTCATGACCCTATCGTATGCTGGTTTTATGTTTGTGGGAAAGACTTTCTGGAGAACATTGTTTTTTTTGTTTGTTTGTTTGTTTTTTTTGCTTTTTGGCCTGTTATCTCTAGTTATTTAAGATTTCTGGATAATATTTACATGTAGAATTGTTCAGTAGATGATGAATTATTTACTTTTTGTCTTGTATAGGTAGTGCTATAGAATGTTTGAAGTTTTTGAGTATTTGGTGAAATATCACTGTCAGATCTTTTAGATGTAAACATTTATAAAGACATTGACAATTAATGTTGTATTTCTGAAATTATCAAGAAATCAACCTATTCAGTCTGTTTTGCATGATGACAGCAAGTATCCCCTTTGGCTTAAGCATAATATAGTCAAGGGGTAGATGGTGATTGTCTAAGTTGGTGTGTATTGATGTACAGTTCAAGCGTGAGATGAGTCTGACTGCTTTGGTATTAGCAAGCAAATATCCTAAAGTTAATTACATAAGTGTCTAAGATTTGTGACAGGAGACTGAAAGATTTTCCTCTTGTTTTGTGTAAATGTTTGATGAACAGGAAAACTGAAGGCATTTCTAAAAGCAGAAAACATTTCTGTGAATCAAATGATGTGAAGTTGTTCTATCTCTTAGTTCATTCTTACTGATGGATTCGGAGCAGATCCTTGGCTCTGACTTGGCCAACTGAAAAAGCTTGAGGTCTTCAACCAGCTCGAGGCCAACTCCCTATCCCATGATGCACCTTGATTTTCCCTCAGATCTCTTTTGCCGCTGCAACTTGATCGGACGTTCACCAGCTCTGGCCAGTAAAAGTTACTGTTTTTCTCTCTTTAAAACTTGTTAAAAAAGCTTAAATTAGACATTTAGATAGATAGTTAGATACTTTTAGATAGTTTAAATAAGTTAGTTATAAGTGGCCACATTTTTAGGCCTTTAGTTTCTCCCTGTCTCATATTTCTTCATAGTTGTGTGTTCTGAGTTAGAGTCCTTTTTATTTACAGGGCAAGTATATTGATATTTAGATAATTAGATATTAAGAGTTAGTGTGCTGTGTTGATATAAATATATATTCTATATTTAGATTATTAGATATTTTACATAACTTAGCCTAGTTGTTTAGGATATTAACACTGCTTAGAGATCTTGCATTATTAAGAGTTAGTGTGCTATGTTTATATATATATATATATATATATATATATATATATATATATATATATATATATATGTGAGTATTTTTTCTTACACATATAGAGTTTTTTCTACTGTTTGTTACTGATAGGATGTCTCATCACGAGAAAGAGAAATCCAAGTCTGGGTTTAAAAAATGCCCAAGATGTGGGCAAAACATGTCCATCAGTGATGGGCATATACTGACTGTGTCTATTGTTTAGGTGAGATGCACCTACAAGAAAGTTGTTCAATATGCCACTCTTTTAGTGCTAGTGTTGCATGAGAGGAAGAGGAAACTTATGGATAGAGCTCTTTTGAAATCCTCTTTCCAAGAGGCACTGGATAAGCATGACAAACACTCTAAGTCATCTACTAGTTATTCGGAGCCAAGGAAAAGCCCATCGACTCCAAAAAACGGATTGAGTAAAGCTTCAACATTGGCTCCACAGCCAACGGAGTTGACTGTTGTTTTGGTTAGGAGCTGGTCTCTGACATTGGAGATGGTATCGCCTACATTGAAATCCCCCATCTTACAAACGGTGGCTTCATCCACACATTCTTCTCGGACCTCAAGTAGACTCTCTGATTTGGATGTGGACCGTGTGGTGAAGAGGCTTTTGCAGGTACCAGCGCTTGCAAAAATTTTATTGGCACAGACTCCTGGGACTTTGGAGCCTACACAAATTTCCCTACCACCTTCTGTTCCTCCTCTGATCTGCCTCAAAGTTTCAGAGCCGGAGAGTTTGAAAGTGATGATCGTGGAGCCCTCGGGGGTGACACCTACCTTAGGTTTGTTGGCCCCAACTGACCTGATATCTTTGGTGCAGACCAAGGGATCTTTGAGTCGACACTCTCCGGCCGGGTCTGGGGAAAGATAATTAGACTGACTTGTCGGTTCTGACTTTAACCTTCAGGGCCTCTGCTCGAGTGACCTTGGCTCTGACCTCTGGCTCGGAGCCCTCGGTTCTGGTACTGGGAGAGTCCCTTGTATCTTCGGATCCGGGAGATTCCTCGCATCAGGACCGAGGGGCTTTCTAGGCCATGAGGAGGTATTGTCCATGCTAACAACCACACCATCAGTACCAACAGCTCCCTCCCTTAAAGCACCAATGTCTACCTCTACAACACATGCTCCATTAAAGGGTAGAGACCCTGAGCCTCGGGTAGCCCCATTGGGCGAGCCATCCTCTTCCAAGACCTCTCCAGAAGCTCCCACTGAAGAGGTTCCCAGGAAGAGACTTTGCAAGAGGAAGCATCTGGACTCCCCACAGGAATCCGTCACTTTGGATACTGACTTACATGAGTCAGAAGGGTCCCCACGGTCCACTTCAGAGGATATCTCATTCGCAGATATCTTAGAAATTCTTAAACAGAGGAGTGGCTGGGAAATCCCTTAACCCTACTGATGACGAGTCAGTCCTCCTTAAGGCTTTTGGGTCTCAACCCTCCACCTCTTGGGTGTCTTCACCCTTTGATGAGTTGATTGAGTTACTCTCTCAGCGGGCGTGGAAGTCCCCGGATACCACTGAGCCTGTTTTCAGGAGGCCTAATAAATTTATAACTTGCTCTCAAGAGAAAACTTTTCTAACTGAAGGAGTGCCCATTGATGCCATGGTGGTGGCAGCGGTCACTAAGAAGGAACTATCAGAAACTTCTACCTCTGTTTTGCCTCCTAATAGAGAGTCCAGGATCATGGATTGGTACTGGAAGCGTATGTTTAGTTCAGTGGCGCTTGTCCTTAGATCGCTGAACTATCTCACACATTTCACAAGGTTACAAAGGGATCTTCTGAAGGAACTAGGAGATACCCTGCAGGGTTCAGTAGCTGCGGGGGTTTCTGACAAGGTAACTTCCCAGCTCTCTACTCTTAATTCTATTGTGAACTCTTCCATGCATCTGGTGTCATATGCAGCTGATGGAATGAGCAGAGCAGCGGGTACAGGGATTGCCCTTAGGAGACATTCCTGGATGCACCTGTGTTCCTTTGCGGAACCCTTTTAGTCTTCTATTATTAACACCCTTTTTGACGGCTCATCCCTTTTTGGACTGAAAGTAAAGGAAACCCTTACTAGGAGGGAGAAAGATGGAAGGCCGTTGTCTGCCATCGGAGTACAGTTTTCTACCCTGATTAGATCTTACCCCAAAATGGGGGGTAGGAAGATGTGGTTCTGTAAATCTCAAGGATCTTTCCAGGACACTTATGGTGAACCCCCCTCTAGAGGCAGAGGAGGGGGAAACAATGGAAGACACCGTCCACGCAGCAGAGGGGTTTGCAAAATCAGGGCAACTGAGATCAGTTCTTTGGGAAGCCCTATAAGCGCTCCTGAGAGGAGGCCGGACTGTCCATCTCTGGTGGCAGGGGATGCCTTTCCTTGTACCCAGATGCCTGGCTAAAAATAACAAAAGATAGCTGGGTACAAAGTATCATATCCAGAGGCTACTCAAATCCCTTTGCCATACCGACCCCTCTTGTGAAAAAAAACCCAGACGTTCCGCCCAGTCACAGGGAACAAGCAGCCATAGAGGTCCAGAAGTTGCTGGAAAAAAGAGTCATCCAACCAGTCCCAGCAGACCAGAGAGGATCCAGAACTTACTCAAGGTTCTTTTTGGTTCCAAAGAAAATGGGGGACTGGAGACCTATTCTAGACCTCAGCAGACTAAACAAGTCGGTAAAAAAGACAAAGTTCCAGATGGTCATGCTAAAGTCAATACTCCCCTTTATTTGGAAAGACAATTGGATGTGCTCGATAGATCTCCAGGATGCGTACTGCCACATAAAAATGGACAGGCCATCCAGGGATCATCTACGCTTCCGGCTAGGAGCCAGTCATTATCAATTTTGTTCTCTGCCCTTTGGTCTCACTACAGCCCCCAGAGTGTTCACCAAATGCATGGCAGTAGTCACGGCTCAATTGAGATGTTTGGGATTCCAGGTGTTTCCATACCTACACGACTGGCTCCACACTGCCACCACCAAGCATCAACTCATACACTCAAGGGACATGACTTTAAATCTCTGCAATCAATTGGGGATTACCATAAACTCAGAAAAATCTGCCTTGTCACCATCACAACAGACCGTTTTTATAGGAGCAGAACTAAATATAGTCACAGTGACCTTAAGCCTTCCTCCAGAAAGAGTTGGTCTTTTACGAAAACAAATCCTAGACCTGCTTACAAAGACAAAAGCCCCAGTCTCAATGGTACTCAAATTGCTAGAAACGAAGGTGGCAGCAATCATTGCCATTCCTCTGGGTCAGATGCACATGCGAGTACTACAGTGGCTCCTGTTCTCTCGATGGTCCTTTCAGGAACTTCCAATGTCACACCAAAATCATAATAACGAAAACGTGCGAGAAGGACCTTCAGTGGTGGCTGACATCCCAACAAGTAACTCTAGGCTATCCATTTGTCCTACCCACTCCTATACCCACGACAACCACGGATGCTTCCTTGATGGGGGGGGGGGATTATCAGGGAAGAACAGCCCAAGTCACATGGAAGAAGCACAAGGCTCATATGCATATCAGTGTCCAGGAGATGAGAGCAGTACTCCTAGCGTTGCCAGTCCTTTCAAGACTCTCTCCCTCTGGGAACAGTTGCAATACAGACACAGTATGTCTGTGGTCTGGTACATAAACAAGGAGGAACCAAATCTTATCCCCCTGTGTCGAGAGGGCCTGAGAGTATGGCAGTGGGCAACTTCCACCCAGCGCTTTCTGATAGCAATGCACATCCCAGGGAAATCCAATGTGATATTAGACAAGCTAAGCAGGGCAATGCTTTTGCTCATGAGTGGTCCCTAAAGAAACAAGTAGCGGAAAGGATTTTTTGCAGATGGGGCCAGCCTTGCTGCGATCTCTTTGCAATCCCAACAAGCACAAATGCAGCAGCTACTTTGCCCTAATCCTCCTGCCAGGGGATGCCCCAAGGGATGCACTGGTGCACAATTGGCCCCTGGGTCTCCTTTATGCCTTTCCTCCTTTCCCTCTAATACCCAAAGTCTTTTAGAAAGCAAAGAATCTGGGAAGGACCATAATCTTAATAGCCCCTTACTGGCCTCATCAAATTTGGTTTCCCTTCCTTCAGCCTCATCTATTGGAAGAACCTTGGATTCTGGACCCAGTTCCGGATCTTATGACCCATTCATCAGGGGCTCTTCATCCTTCACTTCACTCCCAAAAAAACTGACAACTTGGCTGCTCCAATTCCAAACATAGCCAGGATTCACAACCTCTCAGCCAAGGCTCAACATATTTTAACATTCTCTCATAAATCATCTACCAGAAAGCTATATGTTAGCAAATGGAAGAGATTTTTCTATATGGACATCTCAGAATGATATTGATCCATACCTATCTTCAATTTCATCCATTCTGGAGTTTCTGACTAAACTTTTCAATGGAGGGGGCCACTGCAGCGGCTATTAGAGTTCAATTAGCAGCAGTCTCGAACTTTCATCTTAGTGTCCAAGGTTCTAATGTCATGTCACATCAACTTTCTCAAGGGTACTATTCATTTGAGACCACCCGTCAAAACTCCAGCCATGCCATGGAATCTAAATTTTGTTCTTTCCCGAATTATTTTTACCTCCTTTTGAACCAGCCTCAGTGTGATTTGAAATATTTCTCATGGAAGGCTATATTTTTAATAGCTATCACTTCTGCTCAGAGGATTTCTGAGTTATAGGCCTCGACTATCGAACCTCCTTATCTGATTTTCCATAATGACAGTCTCGCTCATAACCAATCCATCATTTTTACCCAAAGTTTGTTCAGAGACAAATCTCAACCAATCTAATTGAATTGCCCGTTTTCTTCCCTAAATACACAAATAAGATGGAACACATGCTGCACAAACTTGATATTCATAGGCAACTCCGATTTTATTTGGACAGGACCAAACAATTCTGAAAAACCGAACAGCTCTTTGTCTCCTTCACGGAATAAAAATAAAAGTGCTCCAGTGACAAAAGTCACCTTGCCAAGATGGTTATCAGATTGTATTTCTTTCACTTACAGTTCAGTGAATGCCCCATTGCAACAAAAAATACTCTACTAGAGCTGCATCTACCTCATCAGCCTTCTCTGCTAAGTTACCATTAGATACTATTTGTGCAGCACCTACCTGGTCAAAGCCTTATACCCTCATCACTCATTACAAAGTAGACAAGGCCTCCAGGGACAAGGCCTCCTTCGATTCCACCGTTCTGATGATCATTCTCCCGTGAGCCACTATAGAGAAAGATGGTGCTTGGGACGCTATCTATCAGTAAGAATGAACGGCGAGATAGAACAACTTCACATAAAGAAGTTATGTACTCAGCATAACGTTCCATGTGAGTTGTTCATCTTGCCTTCATTCTTGCGTCCCACCCTCCAACCCCCATCCAGTCTACTCGAGGCCCGAGACTTCTTTTATTTATGATACATTGTCTCTTATCCAGTTCTTAGGGTGGCATATTAATAGTCATAGGTAGCCAGTTGGCAGCAAACAGGATCTGAGGGACGATCAAGGAGCATCATGGGATAGGGAGTTTGCCTCGAGCTGGTTGAAGACCTTGAGCTTTTGCAGTTGGCCGAGTCGGAGCTGTGGATCGGTTCCAAACCCATCAGTAAGAATGAAGGTGAGATGAGCAACTCATATGGAATGTTATGGGAAGTACATAACTTCTTTTTTTTGTTTTTTCAAAGGACAGTGTGGCCATTAAGAGGGTTGTTAAAAAAATGTCTACATTTGTTGGTGAGCTCTGAGGTAACTAGGAAAGTAGGAGAAAGGCAATAATATCACATAAGCTATTGAGAAAAAAAACAAAAACCCATGTGGGTATGGGGTAAAGCCATGTCAACATGTAGAAGGTAAGAACAGTACAAATACATTTACAAAAGACCTGATATCATACTGGCCAATTATCTCAGAATGTTTCAGATATTGGGGGGGGGGGTAATTGTATCACTTCAGGTGTGTGGGGTATGTGTAAAGTATTAAACATAGGAGGCATTCTGTTTTGAACTCCTAGAAGTCCAAATCAGCATAAACAAGACATATTAACACTCCATACCTAGCTATAGAACACAATACCCATGTCCTCTTCTGAGCATGATAGCTATCTTAACATACTACCTAAAATTCACATTAAACTTAAAGGCTTTTCTAATAGGGGACTTCAACTATCTATCAGTAAACTGGTTGATCTACATTGCAAATGGTCATCATGCCCTGTACTTGACATTATAAATGCTAACTCTCTTATAAATAGTTAACAATTCTGCTAGGGCCCTGAACATCCTTGATCTAGTCCTCTCAAATATGGCCACTTCTTGCACATCTCAGTATGTCTCACCATGCCTTGTTAAACAAGCATTATTTAGTCACTTTTTCATTTAAAACTGGTGGTACTTCCCATGTAAATAGCTCTGCGTTGAGAGACTTCACAAAAGCAAACCTTTTTTAGTTAATTGATGAACTAAATACATTCTGCTGTAATCTTCCTCCAAAGGATCTCATTGCTCAAGCTGCTACCTATGCCTCTGAAGTCTACTCCCACTTAAATAGCTCTGTTGACAAGGCAGTCCCTCTCTGCACCAACTATAATGAGAAATTAAAAAACAAACCTCTTTGGTGGAATACTTGTATAAATATATGAAAAGAGAAAGAAACTGCTTAATGCTTATAAGAGGTATAATTCTACCTACCTTAAGAGAATACTTTAGCAAACTAACAAAGAGTTTAAGGAAACCTATTAGGAAGCTCAAAGCTGAATATGAATATGCCACTAAAATCAAAAATTACTACAGTTCCTTCTTTAACGATGTTAGGAAATTAAGAACTAACACCCACAATGTTTAGAGTTAGTTCACATTAATACTACACTTGCTGACCCAAAGGAAATTGATACCCTAGCTAACAAATTTAGTGCAAATTTTATTCTACCCACAGCTAAAGCTATTCCAAAGGTTCCACAAGCCCAGCCACCTCTTGTAATTACTATGGAGCAAGTTCTTACGCCCTCTGAAAAACTAAGAATTCTTCATCCATATGTCCAGGTAACATACCAGATTGCCTTTTTGTCAGTGACAAATATGGCCATTGTGAACCGCCAGCTTAAGGTGTTTAGTGTAAGCCTCTCCATTGGTTACATTCCCAAAGCTAAAAACAGCCATTGTAATGCCATTAAACAAGGATGTCCCAACAACAGATACTGATAAATGTAGATGTATTACTCTCACTAGCCTCATATGTAAAGCTTTGGAGTGCATTTTCTCAGACCTCATTAATCTGAACATTGAAAATCTTTTAATCCTGGACACCCGTCAATTTGGCTTTATCAAAGTAAGGACCTGCCTCTTTTGCCTATTTAATTTCTTTGAGAAAGTAACCGGAGCAGTGGATAGTAGTTATGCAATGTATTCAGCATTTCTTGTCATGGCCAAGGCCTTTGACACCATTCCCCATTCAAGCATTATTTCTAGACTTGTAAATCTGAATATAAATCCTTATATTCTATGGCGGATAACTAACTGGTTTTCTGACAGAACCCATGTGGTTAGAGTCCAAGGAGCCACTTCAGAAAGCGAAAAAGTTACCAGTGCTATGCCACAGGGCTCAGTTTTGGACCCTTTCCTATTGGTCATTTATTTCTCAAACCTTCAGGCCAGCACTCCTGCATAGGCTTGCAGATGACTGTAAACTGGGTATTGTTATTCAACCTCAAGTGAATCATAATTATTATAACATGGGTTAAACCCTGTTAACAGTTGGAAAAAAGGCATGGTCTCAAAGTAAATGTAAAAAAATGTAGCATAGTTCATTTTGGAAAACAAAACCGTTTTACTTACCATATAGGCGATGTACCCCACAAATCAGACACTGTTATAAGGCATTTAAGCACTGTTGTTGGGAAATTCCTTATCATTTGACCATCATGTCTCCACAGTAGTTCAGAAAGCCTTTTATCTGGCTCATCTAGTTTCCAAAGGGATCTCCACTAAATCCAAAGAAGTCTTAATTCCTTTATTTGTATCTGATTAGATCCATTATTGAGTGAAATGTACCTTTTGGTATGTATTTGCCTGTACAATGTTACACAACCTGAGATACCTCAGAGATTCACTGTCCTCAAAAATCTTAGTTATCAAGAGAGACTGTCAGCCCTTTCTCTGTACTCACCTTTACAGACTCCTCCATAGAAATCTGTCCCTAGCCTTTTGAGCCGCAAGAGAGTCAACCCTATTTGACTTTCTTACTTTGAAAAATTAATGTTACTTCAGGTACTGTGTTAAAGAACTAAACTGTCATCAGCAGATAAATAAGACATGATGTGATATATGCATATCCTAATGTATTTCTCATGGGTTTGATGCCAACAGTTTCTGTTTGCATACTTTATGATTCTGGTCAAGTCATATAACCACACAGTGCTCTTGGTCCTCTATCCAGCTGGCACAGATGGTTGGCTTGCATGTTTTGCCGCACACTATTATGTCATGTAGTGTACAGTACCTTGTGCAGCATTTCTTACTCATATTTTAGTACCATCACATATTTGTGACACCCATGTCCCTTATGGACAGAGGTTGCTTATAAGTGCCTCTCTCTCAATGTCCTATTCAGAAACAGGACATAATTATTCTTTGGAAAAACTTGGTTAGGCTTAGAAAGAACCCCCCCCCCCCGTCCATTAGCCTAGTAACAATCTATGAATCCTTTTATGTGAGCATATGACTGTATTGCTTCCTTTCATAGTACTGACTCTTCTCACACCCAGCACTGTTGCCTATGATATTAAATAACAGCTTAGAAAGAAGAAGCTGAGGAAAAATTAATGCAATTAAGCCAGGTCTATGTGTTCCGAGGAGTGGTGTCATATAATTTTCGTAGCAAAAGTGAACTGCCTCTTGGCAGACTTTATATAATGAGTGTATGCATAGCCCCTTTCCACAGTGGATACATAAAACTAGGTGCTTACATTCTCATTTTTTTTAGGAACTTACGTTAGTTTGATCTAGAAGTTCCAGGTTCCCCCTTCAGCTAATAGTTATATAATGTAAGGGATAAGAACCTGTAACCAATAGTTACACAAAGGGACACTTGACAAGTGCTGCTACCTCTTGAGTCTGAGGTTCTGTTAAGGATTCTAGTTGCTGTCTTGATGGAGTTGCATGTGCCATATGATTTTTTTTCTGTTTTTCAGCTTTTTCTCAAGTATAACGTACTGTATAGACTGACTGTTAAGAGGGAAAACAAAAGGAGTGTGTGTGTGTGTGTGTGTGTGTGTGTGTGTGTGTGTGTGTGTGTGTGTGTGTGTGTGTGTGTGTGTGTGTGTGTGTGTGTGTGTGTTCTCTCACTAGATTGATCATGATCTGCTGAAAGGCAGAATATTGATAGCACAATTTCATACATAAGAATTCCAAATGTATTAGAATGCCAAAATATCTCAGTAATACAAAATCTTTCAGTATTCTGAGTTGTGCATGTATATATTGTAGTATTAGGATTGGGGTTAGGGTTAGAATTAGTACTAGGTGTGCATGCTTTGTTTCATGTTAGGAGTTGGGGTTTGGATTATGGTTAGTGTTATGGTTAAAGTTGGAATTAGAGTTAGGGTTAGCACACATTTGTAAATCAAAATGAAAAACACCAAATATAATGGAAATAACTTATGACACCCAAGTAAATTAACATTCACAGAAACAATGGAAAATTCCTCAAAAAACAAACTTGACTGTCCTTGTTGCATGAAATTCTGCAGACAAGAGCAACATGTAAATTTTCACATCAAATCTGAATCATAAAATAGTACAAACTCAACAAATTACAAAAGTACCATGCTTTTTTCATGGGCAGGGGGCTGTAATACCCCACACCTGCTCCTGTGCACTAATAAATGGTCACACAACAATAAAATATTGATAAACTACTGACTTCAAGGTAAATTTGAATTGAACACATTAATTCCTACAGTTACAGTTTATGTGCTCTATCTTGAATCTGGATTGGCAAGAATCTAATTCATGAAGACTCCGTATGGCTTTATGACTGCTAATCCTGGAGAATGTACTGCTCATTCTGGGATTGTGTCTGCTTTTCCCTTTAACAGAGAACATGTTGTGGGGGGAGGTCAGAGAGAGAGAGAACAACCAGGAAAACTAGAAAGAATCAAGATGTATAGTAATCAACGGAGAACAGGTACATCTTTTTTTATACATTTTTATTGAACTTTTATATATAGGAACAAGAAAAGGCACATCTTAAGAGCTGTAATGATTATCTAAGGAAGAAATCGGCTTTCCTGACCTGCAGGTCTAGATTGTTTTTTTCTGTTGTCTTCATTAACTTTCATTTAAAGTAGAAAAGTTGAGGATGAGTTGAGAAAAGGCAAAGAAAACATCTAAGGCCTGAGAATTGTGAAGTGGCAGAGAAGTCCCTACTGTGTGAAAGTTCTAAAGTGAGAGAAGTATATATTTATATTTATACTTGGTTGTACTGGGTAAAATCAAAGTAACAGAAAGTCAGCACTAAAAATGTTGACACAAAAAAAATTCAGGGTAAAAAAAATCTTCGCACAGTGCATGGTCCAAGACATAACCTCAGAGCATGCAAATAAAAACACAGTGTTGTAATATACAGACATATACATATGTGAGAAGCATGTGTTATTGGACATCTCTGCACTGCTTGTTCTGTTTGAGTTGGCCGAAGTATTAAATCTGTTGCTTTTTCTTTACGCTTTACCTTTTCCAGATATATTGTATATGTGTGTATATATATATACCCCACCAGGGCTCAATGAGAATCTCAACATTAAATGTGCATTAAAGTGGTACAACTAAAAAGTTAAAGCATGCCACCTAGTGGCAGGATGTTAGCAGATAAAACCTTTTGTTTTATAGCAGTGTCTCTCATTAGTCCAAATACTACTGCATTGGCGTAGAATATCTACCAATCATAGTGAAGTATTTTTTACACCATTTAGACTATTTAAAGCTTGCAGAGTATTGCAAATGCATTACATTTTGCTCTGATGAAGTTCGATTGTTATCAATAAAGCGAACGAAAGCGCTCAGCAAATAACAGTTCTGGCTCAGCTACTATTCACTGGAATTCTGTTCTTGTTTTTAACAGTTCGGAAGTTTTCAGTAGTATATATATATATATATATATATATATATATATATATATATATATATATATATATATATATATATATATATATATATATATATATATATATATGTATACATATATATATATATATATATATACATATATATATATATATATATATATATATATATATATATATATATATATACATATATATATATTTATATATATATATATATATATATATATATATATATATATATATATATATATATATATATATTTATATATATATATATATATATATATATATATATATATATATATATATATATATATATATATGTATATATATATATATATATATATATATATATATATATATATATATATATATATATATATATATATATATATATATATATATATATATATATATATATATATATATATATATATATATATATATATATATATATATATATATATATATATATATATATATATGTATATATATATATATATATATATATATATATATATATATATATATATATATATATATATATATATATATATATATATATACATATATATATATATATATATATATATGTATATATATATATATATATATATATATATATATATATATATATATATATATATATATATATATATATATATATATATATATATATATATATATATATATATGTATATATATATATATATATATATATATATATATATATATATATATATATATATATATATATATATATATATATATATATATATATATATATATATATATATATATATATATATATATATATATATATATATATATATATATATATATATATATATATATATATATATATATATATATATATATATATATATACATACATATATATATATATATATATATATATATATATATATATATATATATATATATATATATATATATATATATATATATATATATATACATATATATATATATATATATATATATATATATATATATATATATATATATATATATATATACATATATATATATATATATATACATATACATATATATATATATATATATATACACTATAATGCTTGTTTGTCTTCTGGCCATGGCACTTGCACAACTGCTTAGATTTTTTTGGATGATATATCAGAGCCTATGACCAGATAAAATGACCCATGTATTTGAGACTTCTTACTTTGATTTTGCATTTGCTTTATCATAGCTTCAAATTATGGCATCTTGATCTGTTTGCATCATCTCTTACCATGCTGCTCCTGTATCTGACCTCATACCTACAGTTCATCAGTTCTGTTTTGTCCACACCTTTCAAGCCTTTATTTATTTGTGCAACATCTTGCTAGAACACCTTTGCTGCTGATGAAATACTAAATGGTAGACCAATTAGCCTTTGTGTTCCCAGTGATACATTGTGTGTGTACAGATTAGAACTTGTTTTATCTATTTCTATCTGCCAGAAAGCCTTCTTTGCATCTAGTAATGAGAAAGCTTACCGTTTGGTATTCCTGAGACCACTTCTTCAGCTGTAAGCAGTGGTTAATATTCTCCCTTACTCACTCTGTTTACGTCTTGTAAGTCTTATTTTTCTCTACAAGTCGCCATACAGTTCAACCTTTCAGTTGCCTCTTCTCTTAAGTTCCTGTAGAGCTTAACTTTTAAAAGCTACATATACTCTTCTCAGTGCATGATTAAGTAGCACTGCAACAGGTTTTATGTATATGTAGTACTATGTGCACTGGGATTACTCTCCAATGTTGTGTAAAAGACGAACTAGTTAAGTATCTTTCTGACATCAGAAATGTACTTAATCTCTTGTTAAGCACCCCTAAGTACTGTTTCTTACTGTGAGGATGAACATGGGACAATGATGACCAGCAAAGAAGAGCAGCAAAATCAAAACAAAAGTGTAGCAGAATAAAGGGTCTAAAATTGTTTAAAGTTTTTTGTTTTTCAGACGGTCACTTCATTTCTGCATTTATTTATTTATTTGACATTTGTTAACTGGGTTAGGCCATCCGAGCAAAAGTCCTTTTTCAGTGGAGGCCCAGAGAGAGAAAAGCTCCACAGTACAAGTAAGCAAGTAAATTTACAAAATTGAAGATAGATACAGTGAAAATTTTACAATAAAACAGTTAAGCAAATGTAGATAAAGTGCCACAGTACAATATAGTAAGATACATTTTAACACTGAAGAAAAACATAGCAAAGAAATGTGCAATAAAATATTTGAATGAATTTAGATAACATGGTGGGTTATTTTCAGAGGGTAATTGTACAGTACAAAGCATTTAAGTGAGTTATGGTAGGGAGAGGAAGAATAGAGAGGATAGTGAAAAAAGGGTAAGTTGATGTGGGATGATTGCAGAGGTATCTTTTGAGAATTTTCTTGAATTCGTTGATGTAGGAAATGTTTCTAAGGTTCAAGGAGAGTTTGTTCCATGCAAGAGCAGGGAAGTAGCTGTAGAGATTGTCTGGTAGATTTTTTAGGTTTGTGAATTTGTAAGAGACATTTGTCAGAGCTTCTGAGAGATCGAGGGAGCTTATTGGTGGAGACAAGTGAGGAAATGCTAAGGCAAACAGAGGGCTTATTCAAAATAGTTTGGATAATGAAAAGTTAGGTAAATAAGAGTTGATTAGAAAACTCTAGCCAGCTGAGTGTCTGGAGAGCATGACAGTGGTGTGATCTTGAGGGCAGATTGTCTGCAAATCTAGTAACTTTGTTGTAGGTGGTTTCAAGTTTGGAAAGTAGTGAAGACTAAAAGTTTGTTAAAAATTGGAGAGCTGTAAAAGAGGTTGCAGAGAAGGTAAGCTTGGGCTAGTGAGATCCTGGAGCTGGGTGTGAGGAACCTTTTGTTTCTATAGAGCAAACCAAGCTTTTGGTGGGTTTCCTTGATGCTTAATTACATGAAGGTCAAATTTTAGTTATTCGTCCACCATTACTCCAAGCAGTTTAGTGTGTGATTCAGCTATGATCTTAGTGCTGTTGAGAGAAGAGATGGTGAATGAGGATTTAAGATGGTAAAGGGATTTTGGGAGGAAGAGAAGAAATTTTGTCTTTTTAGGGTTTAATATGAGTTGGTTGTTAGTGAGCCATGTTTCAGTGAGGTTGAAAGATGTTTGTGTCAGGGTTAGTAGGTCAGTGGGACCGTCAGCAATAGAAATGATGGTGGCGTCATCTGAGTACTGTATGAGGGAAGACTGAGGGCATGATGTGTGAAGTTGGTTAGTAAAAATGTTAAAAAGGAGGGTGTCTAAAATCAAGCCTTGAGGGACACCCATTTTGATGGGGAGAAAGAGCAGAGAGCCATTTTACAGATTGCAGTCTGTCTGTGATGTGGCTACTGAACCAGGAGATAGCTGCTGAAGATAGGTTGAGTTGAGAGAGTTTGGAGAGGAGAATGGGGTGAGAGACAGTATCAAAGGCTTTGGAGAGATCTAAAAAGATGCAGGACACTAGTTTATCATTGTCTCTAGCTAGGGAGATGGTGTTAGAAAAGGAAATAAATGCAGTTGTGGTGCTCTGGTGGGGGAGGAAGCCAATGTTGAATAGGGGTAATGAAGTTTTCATGAGTAAGATAAGCTGATATTTGTTTATAAACACAGTGGTCAAGAGTTTTGGAGGGGGGAAGAGTATGGCAATAGGTCGATAATTAGAGAGATCAACAGAATTTCCACCTTTGTGGATTGGTATAGTGAGGAACTTTTTCAGAGGGCAGTAACAGTGAATTCGCTAATTATGTGGTCTATGAGGTTGAAGACAGGATATGCTATGGAGTCAGCAGCAGCTTTTAGGAAGAGAAGCGGCAGGTTGTCAGCTGAAGGGGAACCTGGTTTAAGTTTGATAAGAAGTTTTTTGCTGTAGCTGATTGGAATGGGTTTTAGTGAGAAAGAACTGTTTTGTAGTCGGGGGGGGGGGGTGGTAGGGGGTGTGGGCCTGGTTGGGTGGACAGTTTGCATAAGTTTGCTGATGGTATCTATGAATTATGAAGTGAAAATTGAAGTAGTTTCAAGGGGTGTGTTATTGGGACAGGGGTTGGGAGTTGAAAGATTTCCTGGGTGGAAATTTTTGTTGACAGCATTCCAAAATGTTTGAGTTCCTGAAGTGCTTGATGTCTGTTTGATAGCACTGAAGAATTTTACCACCTTTCAAAGGCTTTGGAAGCTGGAAAATACTTTGCACTCCTATACTTTTTTCCTGAAGCTGGTAATTTGTGCACTCCTCCCAGTATGGCTGCACATACCAGTACCTAAATGTCTGTCTGGTCTACAGGCCATGTTAGATCATAGTATGGCAGAGGCTCATCCCTCATCATCATACATCTCGCTCCCATTCCCTGGAATATAAGTAGCTCTGTTGTTAAGTCTGATTGCCAGGCCCTTCAGCTGACCTGGATCACCTGCAGAACTGAAAGACACCTTTATCTGTCCATCAGCAGATCTGTTATGATGTTTAATGTAATCATTTGCAAGATCTGTAATATTTATGATATTTATTTATTACTCTGTTCATAATATGCTTTCTGCAGATGTTTATTTACTATGCATCTTTGAATAATTTTTTGTAGCTCTCTTACCTACTCCAGAAAATTGACACTCTCTACACTCTGAGAATATCCAATTTATGACAAAAGTAAGTGTGGATTAGTCTTTCACTCACTCTGTGCCTTTACCTAAAGCACATAACCCAAACTGTATTAAGGTGTTGCCTCCTTTTGCTCATGGAATCACTACCATGCAGACTAAAGCATTATTATCATATATAAGTTTACTGTTCTGCTGTACTTGGAATTATATACAAACACAAAACTGCATACATCACTATGAAGAAAGCAGATCACAATGCTGGCTTTAAGCATGAAGGCCTTACAACAAGAGGTTCTTCCACTTTGTCATTTCTGTCCTGCTCAACATTTCAAACAAAACCAAACGGGGTTCTCTTTCTGTGATTTCAGAGTTTGCTAGCCTGTGTTCCTTTCCTATTCCCCTCTTTCCCAGTGGAATGCAAGTTCCAGAATTGCTTGCAGATGAGTATATGGCAATTAAATCATCATGAACTTCAGAAAGTCATAAAAAAGTGAATAAAATTAGGAAAAGTAAACTTCTGTAGCACTGCTTCCTGCATTTTTGTTTGCCTTGAACATTTATAATCTAATCAAATATCATTAAAGATGTAGTGATTATGTAAGTCACTTGACAGGAAGAATATACATTAATGTGACACTTCTAGATTTTATCTTGTACTGTTTACACAGTAATGTATATTCTGTGCTTCATATCCCTCTCTTCCCAGGTATGCTTGCAGAGGATAAGGAGGCTTCTTGATACCAAATGACTGATTTTTGAATCAGCCACAGAAATGAGTTTATGAAAGTGAGTGCTCACTTTGAGTTGTTGTCAAGTTTTCTGAGGGCCTGTAAAGCATAAGAAACCCATAAATCTACACTGGTTGAAATGCCACTGTTTCTTTCTTTTGCTTGCAATAAAGCAAAAATAAACCATATTGTGGTTTCCTGTGCTTTTTTTTTTCTTTCTGTAAGATACCATACTCTGCTTCAAATTCATTTACTTAGTATTGACTCCAGATGGTGGTTGTTGAGCTGTTTTTTCTGCATTAGTGTTAGATTGACTTACCTGCACTTACTGCATATCATAAACTATGAAAAGAGCACTGTAGGTTTGTTAATGAAAATCTACCCAGTAAACCCATGCTGCCTGTATTTGGTACTACAAAGATATACATTGGTCATTTTTTACTGACCTAAGCAATTTAATTATACTTAGTGTTACCTATTTCTTTTCATTATTCTGGAATGGCTTGAAGATGTCTGTCTGTATTTTAAAATGGTAGGAGTTCTATTGGAAGTAAAGGTTACCTTTGCTTTAAGTTACAGATGTTCTTCGTCTCCCATTGCTGCAGTCCTTACATATGGGTACTCCGCTGTCCACAATCGGCCCGAATACCAAAGGGCTAGAACCGGCGTCGGTCATCGGCGCCCGATACTGACGTCAGTACGTGTCAGTACAAATGCGCATGACCGACGCCATAAACTCAGTCTTTCTTGCCGCATGGTCCTAAGCAGAAGCAGCATTTGCAAGTGCCGTTCGGCGTTCTGGAATTGTCGGTTTTCGAGTTTCAGACCGGAGACCAAGTTGGGCTAAGTACCCCGTTGGGGACACTTTTGTATTTTTCTTGCCTCAGTATTGCCGGATGTCAGAAAAAGTTAATAACTGTATTTCTTGTGGGAAACAGATTCCTCATAGGGATTACCATTCACTCTGCATTCCTTGTTTAGGGCCTGAGCACGACATTGTTGGGTGTCGCTTTTGTGCTACTTTTAACAAGCGTACTATTAAACGTCGGTTGGACTGTGCTAGGCTGGTGTTTGGTAAACGTAATTACAACATGCCGTCGGATTCTCCGATGACTGGTTCTTCTAAGAAACGCAAAGAAAAGACTTTGCGGCCCAAACTGGATGAGTCGTCCACTCCGGACGCCGGTTCTATAGTACCACTGGCTACTTCAGCGGCTCCTTCTGAAAGTTTACCTGAGTCTCAAGGGGAGCCTTTGTTACTGCAGGAAGTGGCTTCTCCTGTGTTAGGCCAGGCTGAGGGTGCTTCTCTGTTGTCAGTGGTTCCCTCCCCTCATAGGGTAGTTCGGCCTCCTCCTTCTCAAAGCAAAGCCCATTCTAAGTCTAAGTCTGCCCCTGCTGGTGCTAGTCCCCAGGGTCCAGCTCCTAGGAAGCACATGTTAAAGATGGCTGAAGATTTGATTACTTTAATTAGGGGTTCTATGCCCCCCCCTGTGAAGAGGCCCAGGGTAGAGACAGAGTTGGAGGGTTTGGTTCAGTCTTCCAATGAGTCAGATTCCTCTGTAGAAGAACTTCAGGATTTTCCTCCCTATTCTGATTCGGAGGCTGAGGACACTACTCCCTCAAGGACCCCTCCAGAAGATTTTTCTTTCTCTGAGACTTTGCATTCCATGAGGGAACATTTCAAATGGGAGGGCCAGGATTATTCTGATTCTCGAAAAAGACTAAGAGAATTCTTGCTTTTGCCTCAGCATAGGCCCTTGGCTATTCCCCCTGTACTGGATGTTGTTCAGGATGTATTTTCTGAGGCTGCCCTTAACCCAGATTCTCTGCCTCCTGCCCCGGTTAAACCAGATAGATACTACAGGGTTCCGGAAGCTCACAAGTACTTATATAAGAGTCCTAGGGCTGATCCAGAAACTATTACTCAAGGCCCCAAAGGTGTTAGGGCTTCTGTGGTTAAGAATCCAGTTCCTCTGGACAAGGATGCTAGGGCCCTGGATAGGTGGGGTAAAAAACTGTATACCTCTTCTACTTTGGCTATGAGAGCTTTAAATTGTCAGTTTCATATGCTCCGGTATCAAAATTATTTGCTGGGCCAATTGAAATGTAAAGTTGATGCTTTAGCTGAGGGTATTGAATGTAAGGAGCTTCAGGATTTAGTGCATGCTTCAGACCAAGTTGGTAAGCATTCTTTGCAGTGTGGTTTTGATGCTTTACAGGCTTCTTCCAGGGTGGCTGCTACTAGTTCAGTTGTTCGTAGGCATGCTTGGCTTAAAGATCAGACCTTGTCGGAGCATGTTAAGGCTCGAATTATGGATGCTCCTCTACAATCTGATGTTCTTTTTGGTCCTCCAGTAGAATCAGTTTTGAAAAAATGGAGGAAAAAGCTAAGTCTATGCAGACAGTTAAGGACTTTTTACAGGTTCAGCCCCCTAAGTTCAGTAGGAATTGGCCTGCTAAGGGATGGTCTTTCCCCTCTTCGGATTATCAATCTAGGGGCAGGTCGAGGCGAGGTAGAGGTAGGGCTTCCTCTCAGGGCCCTGTTACTTCTAGGTCTTTGAGTTCTTCTACCCCTTCTGCCGGGGAGGGTAGGGGTCAGTCCTTTCGGAAACAGACCCAATGACCCGTGTCTTCAGCAGCCGGACTCTGCCTTGCTGGCAGCCCCTCTAGGAGGAAAGCTGGGACTTTTCAAAAGGAATTGGCATTTGGTTACCCAAGACAAATGGGTATTGGACATAATAAATCGAGGCTACAAATTTTATTTTCACACATTCCCTCCTTTCAGAGGTATGCCGGATGTGCCTCATCAGCAAAGAATGGAAGCACAGACGCAAATTTCTTCTCTGCTTCAGTTGGGAGCAATACAGGAAGTACCTTCTGCAGAAAGAGGCACAGGGTTTTATTCCCGTCTTTTCTTAGTGCCAAAGAAAGGAAATACTTGGAGGCCAATTCTGGACTTGGCCATTCTAAATACCTTTCTGGAAATTCCAAAATTCAAGATGTTGACACTGCAACAGCTGTTACCTATGCTGGGCAAAGATCACTGGATGGTGTCTCTGGATCTCAAAGAGGCCTATCTTCACATTCCTATCAGGCCCAGTTGCAGGAAATTCCTGAGATTTCGGAATGGGAATTTGCATTATCAGTTCTCTGCATTGCCCTTTGGCTTGTCTACTGCCCAGGGTATTCACAAAAGTCCTGGCTCCAGTAATAGCTTTTCTCAGACTAACAGGGATTCAAATTTATCCTTATCTGGATGACTGTTTGATTCTGGCTCAAGGCAAGCACGAACTTCTTCAACATCTGCAGTATGTAATGACAGTTTTGAGATGCCTAGGGTATTCTGTGAACGAAATAAAGTCCAGTCTAGTACCCTCTCAAGAGATGTGTTTTCTGGGTGTGAAACTGAATACAGCTACTCAGATGGCATTTCTTACCCCGGACAAACAAAGAAATCTTCACTTATACTTCCAACAGCTATCAGTAATGTCCAGGCTGACTGCAAGGACAGTCCTTCAAGCCTTGGGGTTCATGGCATCTTGCATTGTAGTACTTCCCAATGCCAAACTGCATATGAGGAAGCTACAATGGTATCTCAAAAGCATTTGGACTCAACACTGCCACGATTTGGACACTGTCATTCGGATTCTACCTTGTATTCAGAAAGAATTTCTGTGGTGGGCTCAGGAATGTCACCTAAACAAGGGGCTCTCTGTTTCCCAACCAGAGGCAAGTCCGATATTAACGACAGACGCCTCAGAGTCAGCCTGGGGAGCTCATTTCAGAGGAAAATGGATTCAAGACCTTTGGCCCCCAGAGCTACTTCACTTGCATATCAACATGAAAGAGATGCTGGCAGTTCAATTTGCTTTGGAAGGATTCAAGAGCCTACTTCACCCATGACTGGTGTTGATTCGAACAGACAACACGACTGTCATGTGGTACATCAACAAGCAAGGGGGAACTCATTCTTACCCTCTTTGCAGACAAGCAATGCTGTTATGGGAAACTGCTTTGAATCTGCACATCACTCTTCGAGCACAGTTTCTGCCAGGAGCACAAAATTCTTTAGCAGATGTTCTGAGCAGACAGATTGTGGATCCTCACGAATGGAAGTTGGACCCTCAGGTATTTCTTCAGTTGACAATGGCTTGGGGAACTCCGGACATAGATCTGTTCGCTTCTCCTCTGAATTTCCAACTGCCACTGTTTTGCACAAGGCTATTTCATCCAAAAGCCTGGAAAATAGATGCACTATCCTTCAGTTGGAGCAACCTTCACGTGTATGCTTTTCCTCCTTTGCCTCTTCTTCCAAAGGTGCTGTTGAAAGTCAGGAGGGACAAACCTTGCATGATCCTTATAGCACCGGATTGGCCTCGTCAGCATTGGTACCCTCTGTTGAGGAGCTTGATTCATGTACCACCTTGGCCATTACCGCAGATTCCTCACTTATTGTCTCAGGAAAACAATCATTTTCTCAATGTCAGGGTGCAATCCCTACACCTGACAGCCTGGCGCATTCTGTTTTAGAGAAGGAGGACCTTCGGCTCCCTCAACAAGTTCTGGATGTTATTTTGGATTTTTTCTTTGGAGTTCAGCTAAAGGCTTTGATGTCGAATTGCCTAATTTGAGTTGTACATTGCAATATTTGACTGTTTTATTGGACAAGGGTTTGTCCTTCTCTTCTGTAAAAGTGCATGCTGCAGCTATTTCTGCTCACTATGATTGTGACCCTCCTTTATTTTCACATCCATTGGTTAAACAGTTTCTTAGACTGGCAAAGAATATAAGACCCCCACGGCGGGCTCCTACTCCTACCTGGGATCTTAATTTTGTTTTGGAGAAGCTGACTCTGCCTCCTTTTGAACCTGCAGCTACAGCTGAATTGCAGTTGTTGTCTTGGAAGACTGCTTTTTTATTGGCTGTTACTTCTGCTAGAAGGGTATCTGAATTACAGGCCCTCATGGCAGTGGAACCTTTTCTGATTTTTCACAATGACAGAGTTTCCTTACGTACTAATCCTACTTTTCTGCCTAAAGTGATTTCTAATGTGGCGTTGAACCAATCTATACATTTGCCTACTTTTTATGCTAACCCCCAAAATGAAGGGGAAAATTTTTGCATTCTTTGGATGTACATAGGCAGTTAAGGTATTATTTGAGCAGAACCAAAGAGTTCAGAAGATCTCAACAATTATTTGTTTCTTTTGCTTTGACTTCACGAGGGAAAGCTGTCTCGAAACAAACTATTTCCAAGTGGATTGGCCATTGTATTGCGTTTTGTTACTCTCATCATGGACAGGATGTTCCAGTTGGGATCAAGCCTCATTCTACTAGGGCTACGGCCACTTCTACTGCTTTTTTGAGAGGGGTAGCTACTAAAGACATTTTAGAAGCAGCTACTTGGAGTTCTGTACATACCTTTACAAAGCATTATATTTACCTCTTTATTCTAGGTCTAGGGCTGGGTTTGCCACTGCAATCTTACAGGGCATGTCAGCAGCTCCTGATGCTATTTAGTTGCCAGCCTCCCTTTTTTCCGTTACTCTGGGATTCTACCCATATGTAAGGACTGCAGCAATGGGAGACTAAGAACATAGTACAGTTTTGTACCTACCATAAATGTAGATGTTCGAGGATCTCCATTGCTGCAGTCCAATTTTCCCTCCCTCCTTCCCCCCTTTTTCTTTTTAGGTTGGGTTTGGGTGGTGTTTTTTGTATTCTGACATCTGGGGCAAGAAAGACTGAGGTTATGGCGTCGGTCATGCGCATTTGTACTGACACGTACTGACGTCAGTATCGGGCGCCGATGACCGACGCCGGTTCTAGCCCTTTGGTATTCGGGCCGATTGTGGACAGCGGAGTACCCATATGTAAGGACTGCAGCAATGGAGATCCTCGAACATCTACATTTATGGTAGGTACAAAACTGTACTTTTAATCAAATGAAATGGTAACTGTCAGATTGCATCAAGTTGCCATTTCATTGCTTGGTGTTTTTAAATAACAGAAGAATTGGAAGGTAGTTATACTGTTACATGGCTTGCAGGGTTCTGGTGGATTTAGATGTGATTGGTTTCTGTTTTTGGGATGCTTGAGGTTACTACTCTGTCAAGTATTATTTAGTGAAATTGCAGAACAGTGCATTACAGATAATTTCCTCTTACTTGCAATGTTTTATGATCTTGGAGCCAGTAAATTATAAGGTGTGCGGGGATACAGGCAGTGGGCTGTGCCTCCCTGCAAAAACATGTATTTTAGCTGTTTAAGTTGGTTGTAAAGTAACTGTATATTTATGTATTGGTTCTCAATGAATGTGTCAATCAGTAATGCATCAGACACTTGTTTTCGCAGGCCAGTTCTGGTTGCATAGAGGGATAAAAGCTATGGCTGTGGCCCAGGTGACCAACGTTTAATTAGTGGCATGGCTGCTTGACAGAGCTGGCAAGGAAGAGTGGGCTTGCCCATTCTGGGGGAGGATGGAGGGAGTAGGTTACACACTGCACAACCCCATAGAATATAGGCAGGTATGCAAGTACATGTCCTAGTGGTGGGCTTTCAGCTTACCAAGCCATCACTTGATGGTAAGTATGAATAACAAGTTTACAGGAGGATGCACTTGAAAAGGGAAGGCATTGTGGATGGACCTTTTTGGTGATTCAGGTGGTTCATTCCCCCTGCTGAGGCTGGGTGGGGTTAGGGCCAATACAAATGTCTTCAAAGCTTAGCTGCTGGTGTAAAGAAAAAACACAGCCCCCCCCCCCCGAGGATCTAGCTCTCATACATTGGGTGACCACCTCCCCCAGTACAAGAGCATATATAGGCTCACATGTAGTAGGGATGGCTTGATGGTTGGTAGGTACAGGGGGCGAAAAAAGAAAAAGAAATTATGTTGAGACAGGAAAATAGTGCAGCAGTTATCTTTGCTACCTCTCAGGATATCTCACAGGACTTGGCACACTAGTGAACCATCGTTGTGGAGTACGCATTCCTGTTGGTGTTTTTATTGGGTTATGTGGTTTCTTTCCACTTCCCAAAGATATGCAGATAGAAATATTTACATGGTGCGTGAATGCCCTGGATTTTGTTTTTTTTTTTTGCGTGTATTTGTGTGTCTAATGATGGACTGTCATCCATTCTAGGATTTATTCTCTGCCTTACACTGAGTGCCAGGAGAAGCTCCAGATCCTCCCTGACCCTGAAGAAGAAAAAGCAGTGGTACAAACAATGACCATTTATATTGAAAACTGTGCTCGCTGATTAAATAGCTAAATTAGCGTGTCCATTGTAAAGCCAGCATGTACTAATAGAAACAAGTCTGTCCACTAAAGAATTGTAGGGGTGGTCAGACTGATCATATGTGCCTCTGCAAACTAAACTGCACCAGCCATGTGTAAATCCTGCATTACCCACACTCAGTCATGAATTATTGCTGAATTTGAAAGCAAATTATGTTTCAACCTACATTTGAAATGTGTGTTACAGTACTGAAGCACAGTGCTATAACTATCTTGACCTACTTTAACAATTGCATACATAAGGGCCATAGTTTGACATTAGCTAGTATCTGTTGTTTTAATGTTTGCAGCTTGCAAACCTGTACAAAGGTATAGTTATAACTGTGATTTGAAATGACAATCTAAGTGGTATTGCATAACCTGGCCAGCAGTCGATCAGCAGTGGAATGGCTGACACAGTTGGATCAGCAGACATTTGAAAGGTACACAAAGCTTAAAATGTACAGTTTTCTACGGAGTACCCATTACAGTGTGTGGCACCATTCATCAGAAAGAATTCAGACTTCTAGGCACACAGGTAATATCTGAACGTAGTGAAGATAACACAGTGAGAGAGAGTATAGCCTGCTTTGTGCAGTTGTGGACATGGATGGACATGAAACAAATTAAAATGTTAACTTTCTTTTTGATGGGGGAAGGACAAATGTCTTCCGTATGCCAGGTTACTTTCATGTTATGAATGACCTGGGTTTGATCTGATCCCATCATCCTAGCAGTGTATCAGGTTAAACTGTTGTGATCATGTATAGATATCTGTCACAGTATGCCAAAGGTAATGTCCATGTAATACAGAGGCATCCTCAGCATTAGGGAGAATGCAGAACATTCTGCATTCCCTGCAGCATCTGCACCTCCATGCAGTGATATGTGGCAATAGGCAAAGCCAGGGAATTTAGTTTCATTTTTGTGTTTTGTTTAATGTATTAGTTAAGGAGCATTTTAAAGGGTATTTAATCTTGTTAATGTTAATCATTCCATGTAGCTATAATGTGGCTTGAGGTACAGCTAAATGCCATAGCTGCGTATATTGATACTTAATGTAAACATAAACCATTCTTATTGCTATAATAATTGACTCCGATTTTATTAGGATTTCTCATGATGCAATATAGTTATTTTAATGTAAACCAGACCAAAGTAGTACAGTGAACCGTACAATGGCAATAACTCCACTAGAATCACACAAATAAAGCATAAAGGTAAAAACGTTTAATCAAACTGTGAGCGCTTTCACAGCCATGCAATGCTGCTTCATCAGACAATAAACCACATATGAATTCAAGTTAAAATACAACTTATAACCATTAAAAATTATCCATTAATCCACTCATTAAATTTAATTGAAATTAAAAATGTTAGAAACATCCACATCATTAAAATTCTATTAAGACAAATATAAAGCCTTAATAAATGTGTTTAAATGAGAGACATTATGTCTGAAAAAATATATATGTAATGACTTAAAAAAGCATATATCATTACTAAAAAAATCATTACTAAGCTGCCATTAATAGTAAACAATGGCCTATATTCACTGATTACCATATTACCTTTTTTGCTGTAGGTTCATAGGTTCATACTAGGCTATCTGCCCTAGGGCATTTATAAGCCTAGCCAGAATGTGTTTGGCTTTCGCCACCCATTTTAAATTTATTTTGCTATGCCCTTTTTCGAGGTTAGTATACTGTGCCTCTGTCTAACAGTGACACAGAAGTGATACCCGGGGTAAATCTACGATCTCCCATCCACTCATCAAGATTCCTCCTGAAGAGAGTCAATGAGGGACTCTGCCTAACCTGGACTGGGATTTTATTCCAGAGTGAAGGGAGCCTCTGGGTTATGAATCTGTCCCTCCAGCATGTCCTATTTATTTCCGTGCTGAGGTTCAAGTCTCTCGAGCGCGTAGCTTGATGGTATTTTGATTTTCTGAGGTGCAGCATGTCCATTAATTCCGGGTTGGACATGGCACGTCAGACACAGATCGCCTCTGAACAGGCGGTATGCCACTGAGTAGAGCTGGAGTTTCTTTAACCGGGCAGCATATGGCATCTGTTTGAGCCCTTTGATCCTCTTGGTGAGGTACTTTTGGGGTCTTTCCAGTTGCTGCAAGTGTCTGGTAAGGTACATCCCAAAGGGGGCATTGTACTCAATTATGGGCCTGATGAGGGATGAGTAAAGAGGCACGATGACCTCCCCTGATCTAGATGTGAATCCCTTCATGATTAGGTGGGCTATATAAAATGTTTTTCTAACCACTTTGGCCACGTGGTTGTCAAATGAGAGATTGCTGTCAACTTGGGTCTCCAGGTCCCTAATTAATTCTTCTGTACTTAATGGATTACCACCTATGTGGTAATTTGTGGGCACTTTGTTTTTCCCAAAGGGGATGACTATACACATTTTGGCATTTAGCTTGAGGCCATGGCTCTGGCACCAGTTGTCTGTTTCTATGAGGCCCTTTTGGAGGATGCTTGTGTCGGCTGGAGAGTCTGTTATGGCACCCAGTTTGCAGTCATCTGCGAACTTGGTCATCCACAGTCCTTCCGTGTTGGCCTGTACCTCCGAGAAATATATACCGAACAAGAGAGGTCCTAGGACTGAGCCTTGTGGGACACCACTTGTAACTGGTTTGGAGTCTGACATGGCTCCAGCAATTCTAACCATGTGGGTTCTGTCTGAGCCAGTTTGCAATCCATCTATTGACATAGGGGTTTATATTTAAGCTGGTGAGCTTATCTATAATGCCCAAGTGGGGTATTGTATCGAAGGCTTTTGCGAGGTCCAGGTAGGCTGTGTGGACCACCTTCCCCTCGTCAATGGCCTTGGTGACTGTTTCAAAGAAATCAACCAGGTTTAAGAGGCAGGATCTGCCCTTAACAAAGCCGAACTGGGTAGGATCCAGTGTGTGTAGGTCCCCAATATCTTTATTTATCAGGCTTATGGGGCGATAGTTTCCAGGATCCATTGAGGCACCATCTTTATGGAGAGGGACCACTGTTGCTGTACGCCACTCTTTGGGCACATATCCTGTAGTAAGGCTGAGATTGAACAGTAGTTTTATGTTTGGGTTTAGCTCTTCTTGGAGTTCATGTAGGACGCAGCCTGGGACACCGTCTGGTCCCATTGATGCTGTGTTTTTTGCTTTGGAGAGGGCGGCTCTTACCTGAGCATCTGAGATGTCAGGGGGGCAGCACTCTGCTGGGATAGATATTTGCCCTTTTGGTGGGGAGAAGTTTGCGCTGAACCTGTCAGCTAGGATGTTGGCAATGTCTGTGGGTTCAGTGTATTTTTTGTCATTTTGGACTAATTCTGAGCATATCTGGGAATTACCACCCAGGTTCCTAACATAACTAAAGAAAGCCTTGTGATTATCCTTAGTGTCCTGTGCAATTTTTCGCTCGAAGCTGGCCTTGGATAATTTTATGAGTGCCTGTAGTTTTTTGCTAATACTGATCAGTGATGCCTTCCCTTTTTGGGATTTTGCTCTATCATTTTGCAGCTTCCTCCTTCTATTGTATAGTTTGTTTATGGCTGGGGTCCACCAGACAGGACGTCTGCCTTTGGAGGACTGGGTCTTGGTTTTATTTGGGATCGCATGATCCATGCATTCCTGAAGGTGTTCATAGAATGCATTTATAAAGGATTCTGCGGTCTGGGCCGTATTTTCCACAGGCCCCGGGGGCTTTGAAGGATTCCACCTCGGTTTTGAGGAGTGTGAAATTTGCTTTAGAGAAGTTTTTCACTGTGGTTTTCTGTGCAGGGGGTGGGGTCGGGATGTGAATATCCAGTGAGATTAGTTTATGGTCTGATCTTACCAGTGAGGGATACACTTCTGGTCTGGAGCATAGAGTCCCCATGTTGGTGCTGATCAGGTCCAGTATGTTTTCCCCTCTTGTGGGAGTGGTAACAAGTTGTTCCATAGCATTTGAGTTTATAAATTCTAGGAACCTTTGGGCTAGGGTGTTGGAGCTAGAGTAATGCTCCCAGTCTATGTTTGGGTAGTTGAAGTCGCCCAATATAATGGTGTTTGGAGAGACCTTCATATTTTCCAGTGTTCTCAGAAAGGCCGAGTGGGGTTCCTGGGTTTGGGAGGGTGGTCTGTAGCAGGCTATAAATTGGAAGGCAGTTTTACCCATTGTTAGTTGCACATGGATAGTCTCTGATGCTTCGTGCTTTGCCACCAACCTGGAGGTGTGGGTATCTTTGATGAATATCAATACTCCCCCTCCTTTTGTGGTTCGGCCCAAGTTTTGGGGCCGAAAAGCATGGTATGAGGTATAACCTGGTAGTGCTGGGGTGCTCTCGGGAGCCCTGAAACAGGTTTCTGTTACTGCACAGATATCGATGTTCTCCATGCTAAGGAGAGTTTCGAGTGCGTGCATCTTGAGGTTTAGACTTCTGGCGTTGCGTACCATTACTCTTAGTTTCTTATCCCTTGTGATACCTATGGAGGTGGGTTTGTCTTTTGAGCCTTGCCTAAAAAAGGCACTATGGGGTAGCAAGAGCCTTTGCCAATATCCAAAGCCCAGGGCTGACAGGTGCAAGCCGTCCCTAGCGAAGCATCGTGGCTTGTCGAGCATATCATCCCAAGCTGACAGGCATTGGATCCCCTTTGAATGACACCAGTACTTAAGCCAATTGTTGAAATTGATCATCTTGTCTTCATATTGTGGCATCATTCTTGGTGAGGGTAAGATGCTACTCCAGGTCAGGGTCATACCGGCCTGGGCTACATGCTCAGAGAGCTCCTTTATGTCTCTTTTCATGTAGTCCAGGGAGGTACGTCTCAGGTCATTCACACCAGCATGGACAATGACGGAGTCATATTTGTACTTGCCTTGGAGTGACCTGAGTGCTTGTGTTATGTGGCAGATCCTAGCGCCCGATAGGCTGCTCACCGTGACCCTCTCCTTGTTCAGCCTGGTGAGCGGGATGTCAGTGTGCCTGACGATAGTCACCTATTACAAGTGTAGCAGGTGTGTTTAGTCTTAAGGGCTGTGACTGTTCGGCACACTGGCTTTATGAGATATGTGTTGCACGTGTTTTGTTTTGGGGTAGCGGTTGCTTGGGTGTCTGCTTTGGAGGTCTCTGCTGCTTAGGCAGATCTTTATTTAGAGCCTCTGAGTATGTTTTTGTGTGATTATGTGTTTGGTTTGCTGTCGTGGTAGGTCTGTGTGAGACTGGAATTGTAGTGAGTGTGGTTTCCTTCTCCTCCTGACTGGTTATGCCAGTACTGAGTTGAGAGAGCTTAGCCTCCAGTTTGGTTATATGGTTGCATCTCTCACGTGTTGGAATTTGTTGGGAGGAGGAGAGGGTTGTCTGTGTACATGAGGCAGTTGTAACATTGCATTCTTTATCATGGTTTAGAAACTTTTGTCCCACTAAGGATCTTCAGAAAAGCTGTGTCTTTCTGTGTCGTGTCCATTTTGATTGCACTCTGTTAGAAATAAATAAGTCCTTACTTTACCTTTGAAAAGCCTGCCTTGCATTGCTTTCACAATGTGTTTTCTTTTATTTGCTCATCTGTTTTTTTTATTTTGCATTTTCTTTTATTTGCTCGTCCCTTTTTGTAAAGTACACTATTTTATTGGACTGTGCTGATTTCCTTTACATATCAGTATTCAGATCTGATGAATGAATTTACTGATTTGTTTACCATTTCCGTTAAATGAGTCTTGGTCTATTTCCGGGGGAGTCCAAGGTGATAGTCATACTGACTAGGGTAAATTTGGTGAAAATGTGAAGGAAATTCCCCTAACAAGTTTTATAATCGGTATTAGGACCTTTTTACAACTGTTTGAACTTCCACCAAGTTGGATCTTAGTTTAATGGCCCATTTGTAAGAGGGCAACTCAAGTATTCAGCACCTCTCTAGTTACAGTATCATTATTAGACCATTAATCCAGGCAGTTGAAGGGAGTAGACCCACAGACTTCTGATCTTCTTACAGTTGAAGGCAAGTGTACTTTCTTGCTGAGCAACTGACTTGGACCCCACCATCCTACAGCAAGTGAACAATCATTTTTTTCTCTGTCTTTACAATGAGAACAGTGGATCCCTGGAATGTATTTTTGTTGTCATTGCAAATTCGGTCATTAACCTGATCAGCAGAGCTACCTGTACTGTCTCTGTGCAGTAGAAGGAAGCCTAAATAACGCACGCAAACATTAACCCCACTAGCCTAAAAAAAAAATTGCCAGTATCACTCCTTAGACCTTTTCCCAAAATTGCAGAACATGCTGCCCTGACATAACAGATTTTCATTATATATTTGCCATAAATGTCATGGTTATGAAAAGCTATGAGTGCAAAAATTACCTTGATATTGGACTTATCGAAAGGAGAAATTGCCATTTCACAATGTGCAGTGATTTTGGAATTGATAATGTTAAGTTAGTGATACATGGTGCCAAGCTCCCTGTATGAAAATATGGGAGGCTTTGCTGTACTCCCCCTATAAAGTCAGTCATGTTAAATTCCATTTGATTCTTTTTCTTTCAAATTCGAGCCAAATTCAAAAATAACTTCCTTCGAAGGCACATGATAAAACCCTAAAATAACTACTCAGAAAGATTTCAGAGGTTGTAAATTGCAGGAAAATAAAGGAAAGCTTAACCATATTTGTTAGTGCTCAAGATGTCTGGTCTGAAAAAAATGATGCAGTGAAAGAAGGAAGCTTCAGTGGTAAAAGGGAATTTTACCCTACATATAGTCCTGTATGAGTCATAGTAATTGTAACAGTTGTGGTTGTATCCCCCACTCCTTTGAGTTGCCAAAGTTTAAAAATGGAAATATTTAATTATTAAACTGTTTTCACCAACTTACAACAGTAAGATTGTGCATTTAGCTTGTTGTAATGCCACATGTCAAAATTAACAGCATGGTCTCTGATGATCCTGACGTATCTCAAATACAGTTAATACTTAGTGATCCTTACTGCAGAGGTCACCAAAATAATTGTTTCGCATGTCTGCCCCCCTTCCTTTAAATTTCATATTAAGATACTTAAGTATTTGCTGGTGTACTCTATATGACATTTTCCGTTTGGTTATTGCTGTGATGTGTGTGTGTGTGTGTGTGTGTGTGTGTGTGTGTGTGTGTGTGTGTGTGTGTGTGTGTGTGTGTGTGTGTGTGTGTGTGTGTGTGTGTGATCACACAAACAAACCATGCAATAAAAACTACAAGAAAAACTCAGCCAGTCTAGAGTTTTCACTCTTCACTACCTTAAATCTCCTGTAATGGAGGCCTATTGGCCTGAATGTAACCATAAAGACTTAAAAATTAAGAGTCAAGGACACCTGTAGTTAGCTTAGCCCTGTGGTTTCTGAAATTTCATCTTGTACTCCATGTTTACAGCCGATCATCTCTTTTTACTGTATTCCGTAATGTGCATGAGTACTTTCTTCTCTGCTTTCTTATGGCTCAGAATTTTACAGTAGCTGCAGCATACATGACGGTGATCTGCGACTTTTGTGACATATCTGAACCCATTTTGCTCCTCCCTACTTCTTGTTTTGGACAACATTGAATTACAAGCACATTAATACACCTAACAATGACATCTGCTAAGTAACAGGCTTCTGACTAACTTTAAAATGGAGTCATCAGCATGTAATATGCAATTATTTTTATATTTGTTTAGCATATTAATGTAGTATTTTCTTAGAAACATAGAATCAAGTAGCTAAAAGAAGCCAAGCTGCTAAATAACGGAGAAGCAACGCTGTCTGTGTTCATGGATTTTTAGCACACATTGTAGTCAAATCCGTTCCAGTACAGCAAGCTTAAAAAAGGATACTATTATATACATATTTAAGGTATTGAAGCTTACTTTTTATTACTGTTTATTCCTTATTTCCTTATGTTTATCTTGTATAGAACACAAGATACGTACAGACTATGTACCCACAGAGTGGCGCACAGCAACAGTTATTCCACTCCACATAGGTGGCGACAAAACGGACCCTGGGAACTATCGCCCTATAAGCCTGACTAGCCTGGTCTGCAAGGCTATGGAGCGCATCATCATGGAACTCATTAACAGAGACATTGGGAACCTCCAAACTTTGGACCCCACCCAGTTTGGCTTTGTTAATGGCAGATCATGCCTCCTAAACCTGGTGGACTTCTTTGAGACAGTTACCAAGGCATTAGATGAGGGTAAGGAGGTCCACACAGCCTATCTAGACCTCGTAAAGGCTTTCGACACCATTCCCCACTCTGGTATTCTAGACAAGCTCACCAACCTGAACATTAACCCTACATCACGAGATGGGTTGCAAATTTGCTCATGGACAGAACCCACACAGTGAGAGTTGCAGACTCTAGGTCCGACTCTAAACCGGTTACAAGTGGCGTCCCCCAGGGCACAGTCCTAGGACCCCTCTTGTCCGGTATATACTTCTCAGAGGTACAGGCAAGCACATGAGGACTTTGGCTGACCAAGTTCACAGACGACTGCAAACTAGGGGCCATAATTGATTCTCCGGCTGATACAGACACCCTCCAGAAGGGTCTCACTGAGAAGGATACCTGGTGTCAAAATCATGGCCTCAAGCTGAATGCCAAAAAGTGCATAGTCATCCCCTTTGTAAAAAAACAAAGTACCCACAAACTACCACATAGATGGTAGTCCCCTAAATACAGAAAGAGTAATAAGGGATCTGGGGACCCAAGTAGATAGTAATCTCTCCTTTGATAATCATATTGACAAGGTGGTTAGAAAATCCTTCTATGTGGCCCACCTAATCTCAAAAAGGTTTGCATACGGATCAAAGGAGGTTATTGTGCCTCTCTATTCATCACTTATTAGACCCATTATAGAATACAGCACCTCATTTGGGATGTACCTTACTAGACACCTGC
Organism: Protopterus annectens; assembly: GCF_019279795.1. Taxonomy (NCBI): domain Eukaryota; kingdom Metazoa; phylum Chordata; order Ceratodontiformes; family Protopteridae; genus Protopterus; species Protopterus annectens. The sequence goes on along the minus strand of NC_056737.1, from coordinate 479,840,283 downwards.
AACAGCTGGAAAGACCACAGAAGTACCTCACCAAGAGGATTACTGGTCTCAGACAGATGACCTATGCAGCCCGACTAAAGAAACCCCAGCTATACTCGGTTGCATACCACTTGCTCAGATGTGATCTCGGCCTGACATACAAGCCCATGTCCAACCCAGAATTGATGGATATGCTCCACCTAAAAAAAAAAAAAAACAATCCCTGAGAACCACATGCTCTAGGGATATAAACCTTACCACAACTTTAAATAGGACGTGCTGGAGGGATAGATTCCTGACCCAGAGACTCCCCATGCTTTGGAACAAAATTCCAGTGTACATCAGGCAGAGCTACTCACTAGCACTCTTCAAGAGAAACCTTGATGGGCAGATGGGAAACAGAAAATTTACCCCGGGGATCACTGCAGTGGCTCTGCTGGACAGAGGCACAGGGAACTAATCTAAGGGGGTGGCGAAAGCCAACACACTCTGGCTAGGCTTGTAAATGCCCTTGGGCAGATAGCCTAGTACTTACCTATGAACCTAAAATGTTGATTTTTATTACTGCTATGTAGCTAGGAATCTGTGAAATGTATTTAACTGATTTGTTAATTATACCATTTTATTTTAATAAAATGAAATATACATCCAAAAATCCATTATTTTTTTCCAGTAAATCATTGCAAACATTATGCCTCACAGTAAATCTGTACAAATAACAATGAACTGTGAAAATTGCTTAGTAGTGTTTTGCTGGAAGGCAAGCTTCTCTACCAGTAATGTGGGGGGTCTGCATCACCCACATCCCTGCTACTTAACTTCAAGATTGACGTACCTTGGCAAAAAGGGAATTCTCTAAGATGCAGTAATTTCAGACTTAGTGTATATTTTCCCCTGATTGTTTATATTTCTAGATTTCCAAGAGTTGGACTTAATGTCCTTGACTGTAACAGTAACCCTTGATGGGGATTTTCCAGAGTATTAAGGTCTGTTAATTTACCCTGGCAGCTCCAAGAAAATCAGCATATAACCTTGTTTGATTCATAGGATGATACTAGGCTATTGGCCTGGAGGCCCTTATAAGCCTAGACAAGAATTTCTCTCATGTTCCCTCAAAATCAGCACCTGTTTCTCCTGTCCAGCAGGGACACAGGTGGAATCCCAGGGGTGTATTTTCCGTTCCCCTTCCAGTCATCCAGGTGGTTCCTCTTAGAGGGCTAGAGAGATACTCTGCTCGACATGCAGAGGGAGTCTATTCCACAGACGGGGGAGTCTTTGGGACACAAATCTATCCTGCTAATAAGTTCTATTAATATCACAGACCAGGTTAAGGCCTTGCATGCGTATTGCACGAGTGGCGATTGTCTTACAGATGTGCAGCAACTCCCATCAAGGCTAGGTCTGAAATGGTCTTGTATGCCAGACACAGGTCACCTCTGAGCAGTCTGTGTGAGACTGAGTGGAGGGACAGGGCTTTTAGCCTATCTGTATAGGATAGGTGTTTGAGACCCTGGATTTTCCTGGTCAGGAACCTCTGTGGTCTATCCAACTGCTGCATGTGCTTGGCAAGATACATGCTGAGGGAGGCATTGTACTCTATAATGGGTCTGATAAGAGAGGAGTACAGGGATGTTATGACCTCCTTGTTCCTGGATGAAATACCCTTATTTATGAGGTGGACCATGTAGAAAGCCTTCCATGCAACAGAAGCAACGTGGTGGTCAAAAGCCAGGTTGCTATCAACCTGGGTTACCAAGTCCCTCATGACTGCATGCTTAGTACATTGTTATTAATGTGATAATTAGTCGGAATGACATTTTCCCCAAAGGGGATAATGTTCCATTTCTTCATTCAGTTTGAGGTCATGCTTCTGGAACCAGTCATTAGTTTGGGTAAGGCCCTCTTGGAGGATGTTCACATCACTAGGGAAATTTAAGACAGTGCCTAGTTTGCAGTCATCTGCAAACTTGGTCAGCCACAGACCACTGATTTTCACTTGCACCTCAGAAATGTATATCCCAAATAGTAGAGGCCCCAAGACCAATTCTTGGGGTGCAACTCGCGTTACAGGTCTACTACTAGAGGTGGCTTCCCCTACTTTGACTGAATGGGTTCTATCAGTGAGCCAGTTAGCTACCCATCTGGTACCATATGGGTTGATGCCTAGCTGGGACAGTTTATCTATTATGCCCGAGTGGGGAATAGTGTCAAAGGCTTTGGCTAGGTCAAGGTAGGTGGTGTGCACTAACTTCCCCTCGTCCATGGCTTTGGTGACTGTTTCGAAGAAGTCAACCAAGTTTAACAGGCATGATCTCCGTTTGACAAAGCTAAACTGTGTGGGGCAAGCTTTTGGAGGTTGCCAATGTCCTTGATTATAAGATCCATGGTAATGCATTCCATTGCCTTGCAGATCAGGCTAGTTAGGCTGATAGGCCTATAATTGCCTGGGTCAGTGGATGCTCCAACTTTGTGCAGAGGGATGATGGTGGCGATCCTCTGAAGCTGGTGCTCAGGCTTTGGTTGAATAGGGTATCTAATGGAGCTGAGAGCTCATGCCTGAGTTCATGTGGGATACAGCCATGGATGTTATCAGGTCCCATGGAGACTGTATTTTTTTGCCTTTGAGAGAACATTAAGGACCTGCTCCCTGGTGATGAGGGGATGGGGGCAGGTGCTTGGGATGTCCGGGTTTACTGATGGGGGGGACATCTGCCAGCAGGTTGGCTATATCAATGGCGTTTGTGTATGTGGTGTTATTGACCACCAGTTCAGAGCAGATTTGGGTGTTGCCTTTGAGATTGCAGACATATGTGAAGAAGGCCTTGTTTGTGATGGATGTGGCCAATTTGGACTCAAAGTTTGTCTTAAAGGATTTCACCAGTGACTTTATTTGCTTGTTCAGACAAAGGAGAGATTGTTTCCAACTTGGCACTTACTCCTTTTTGGCCCTGGACAGCAATTTTTTCCTTTTTATTATAGAGTTTGTTTATTGCAGCTGTCCACCAGACAGGTTTACTCTTCCTTGAGGAAGATGATTTGGTCCTGTCAGGTATTGCTGAGTCCATTCAGCTATGTAGGTGCTCGTATAGTTTTTTTTGGTGTAGGCTTGGACATTAGTGCTAGTTCCAACTGAAGAGACAGTGTCTGTGTAGCTGCTTATACCTACTCTGAGGAGATTGTAGTCAGCTTTGGAATTTTTTTTTCGTTTGACCCTGACAGACGGGGGTCAGGGGAGAGGATGACTTCAAAAGTGATCACTTATGGTCAGATCATACCAAGGAGGATGACACTGTAGGAGTGCTACAGTGGCTACTCATGTTGGTTAGGATCAGGTCCAGGTTATTTTCACCTCTCATAGGGGTATTGACCAGCTGATCCCATGCATTGGCATTGACGAAGTCAAGGAATCTCTGGGTGTTCATGTTTGGGCTAGAATAGGTCTTCCACTCTGTGGTTGGGTAGTTAGTCACCCAGGATCAGAGTAGAGAGTTGAATCATGATGGATTCAAGTAAGTCCAGATAGGTGGAGTGGGTGTCCTGAGTCATGTTTGTGGTTCTGTAGCTAGCTAGCTATTTGAATAGGTGTTTTATCAACAGTTAACTGCACTTCAGTGTCTCCTGTCCGTCATACCGTTTGACCAGCTAGGAGATGTGTAGGTCTTTGATAAATATTGAAACTCCACCTCCTTTGGCTTTGTAGCCCACCATTTGTGGTCTGAAAGTATGGTAGGATGAATAACCTGGTAAGGTTAGGGTGCTCTCCACAGCTTTGAACCAGGTTTCAGTGACTGTACAAATGTCAGAATCCTCCATGGCAAGGAAAGCTTGCAATGAGTGCAGTTTCATGCGAAGACTCCTAGCGTTTAGCACCATGACCTTTAAATTTCGTTTATAAGAATTTTTCATGTTTGGCATTTTGTACTTATGACTTTGCCTAAAAAAAGGCACTATGGAGGAGGCAAGAGCCTCTGCCAGAAGCCTAAAGCCCAGTGGAGACAGATGAAAGCCATTTCTGGCAACCCTCTTGGTCTGTCAATCATGTCCTCTTTGGCTGTCAGGTACTGGATCCCCTTGAAATGACACCAGAAACTAAGCCAATTGTTAAAGTCAATCATTTTCTGTTTGTATTGAAGTATCATTCTAGGTGATGGTAGGATGCTGCTTAAGGCTAGGGACATACCTGCCTGGGATACACATTCAGCAAGCTCAATCATGTCTCTCTTCATATAGTCCAGAGAGGTATGTCTCAAGGCATTCACACCAGCATGGATTATGACAGAGTCATAACCATACCTGTTAAGAGACTTGAGTGCATGCGTAATATGGCGGATTCTAGCACCTGACAAGCACCTTACTGTGACTTTCTCCTTGTCTAGCCTGGTGAGGGGCACATCTGTATGTCTCACGATAGTCTCCTATGACTAGTATGTTGGGTTTGTGGTTGGGCCTTAGAGGCTGTGAGACACAGACGTGTATACTATGTGCGATGCTTGGCGCTTTGGGTTGTGATGTGCATGTGTGTTTTTGCATCAGAGGTCTCTTTTGTTTAGGTATGTTTTTGTTGAGAACCCCCACATATGTAGGAATATGGTGTTTGTAGTGTTTGTGCAGACAACCTTCTCAGTGCCAGATGTACTGGTTTGTGATTGGGACAGCAAAGATTCTAGGTTCTTAATGTAATTGCATCTTTCACATGTTGTGTTCCGAGGTCGTGGTAGTAGAGGGTTGTCCATGTACATGAGGCAGTTGCTACACTGTCTCAGGATGCCCAATTAAACCAGACTAACAGGAGAAAACCATAGGAAATTGTCCTTCCATGGTTAGCAGAATCTGTGGAAGAGAGGTCAGGGATGGTAGAGTGGATGTATATTGCTTTGCTGATTTCTTTTTTTTCCTAGCCACTTCTCAAAAAGTATCTGCTAACATTTGGCAAGAAAATCCCTTTTTGTTGAATACCTTAAATGTGTTATTAACTACATTTACTGCTTTTACTAAGCAAAAAGATTAGTTTTTTAATGGTTTTGCTGCCTTGTTGGCTGCCTTTATAAATCTATCTATGTATACATATAGTTAGATACCGATATATTTATATAGATCTGTATATATCAACTTAAAAGTAACACAGATATCTTTTTTTTTTTTTTTTTTTTTTACCTTTGATGTTTCCATCCATACTCTGTACTCATTTTTTTTTTTGGGGGGGGGAGGGCTTCTTTGGCAAACAGTGTGCACTAATGAGATGCCAAGCCCAAATTAGATATGCATGGACTCACTCACTCACTCACTCACTCACTCACTCACTCACTCACTCACTCACTCACTCACTCGCATTCCTGGTCAAACTCAACCTGCCAGCATGTGTTTGAAGTTTTGGCCAACCCCAGAGACCGTAATAAAAGTCAACATAAACAGAGGAGAGCATGATAACTCCACATTGAAAGTCTTCCAAATGAGAACAAAACTAGAGGTACAACAGCTATGAGGCATCTAGACTAACCACTACTCTATTATGCTATCCCTTTAATTCTTCAGAAGCATAATAAAATACAACATTTTTATTCTCCATTACCCTGAGATGATTATTATGTGCATTTTTTTATTATCCTGGTTTCTGCCCATTCTTCATATACTTCTTGTTTTCCTTGATTACTACAGAAATATAGACTGGGCAGAGGTTGTGATTGGAAAAAACAGAAATGTGTGTAGCACAGGTCAGTCTGTTGGACAGCAATGGATTATAACTCATAATAACCAGTTTTTTATTTGGTTATATGCATCTGTATCCACACACACACACACACACAGATACATAGTAAGAGTTATTATACCTTCTGTATTTACATTTTGCCATTCCTTGGTCTTCCCCTTTTCATTGTGATAAAGACTTTTCACAGGATTAAGTGTATGTCATTAGCAGCAAATGCTGACTTGAAAAGCACATTTTTAGAAGTATTCTTTTTAACAGAGAAGGAGTCATTGTGGGTGTAATGACATTTTGTTGTTTAAGGTTCTGTGAATTTCTCTGTATGCTCCTATAGTTCAGTATAATGAAGAATGAAAAAGATGAAGAAATTCCAGAAGAAGAAAGCCTGCTTTGTGCATTAATGGTATTGGTTTATAATGTGAAGTCAGAATCCTGAGAGTAGAGCTTCTGGCATATTTTGTCTGTAAGTTGGAGGAGGGGAGAAGGGAAGGAGTCACTGGGGAAGTAGGGAAGCATGTGGTTCAGATTTAGTTTCACTGTGCCAAAAACACAGCTGTTGCTTTTAAATGCCTAACATCCTGAATCTTAAGGGAATAACGTCACTTGTTTTGTTTTACCAGCATGGTAGTGATGTGAAGGGAATGCTTTGTAAATTAACTGAAGACCACTGTTTATATCCTGAAAAGTTAGTTTCTCAGTTGCAAGATTTGTGTTTAACTTAAAATTACATAATATTCTCCCGAAAATGTTTATTGTTTTTTGCATGCTGCGGTGGAGTGTTAAAAAAAAACAAAACATTACATTGTAGCTGCTTTTTATACCTGGATGTATTTGGCTATAATGAAATTTGTCAGAGTCCTGCTTGTGTAAAAGTCAGAAGTTTGACCAATGGCTTTTGTTCTATTTCCTGCATTTGTCATAAAGCCTTCTCTCTTTCCGCTTATTTTCTTGGTCAGTATGTAAAGCACAGTCATAAACTAAGATGTAATTATGTTCAAAACAAAAACTGGCTGTTCTGATACACTACACAATCTTTACCTTTCTTACTTTCTGTTTTCCAATAACCCACTTTATTATTTACAGGGTGGGAGTAGCCTGTGGGGGTGCAGTGGTTAGCATTGTTGCCTCAAAGCAAGAGGTTCTCCAGCTCGATTCTCAGCTGGAGCGCCTTCTGTGTGGAGTCTGCTTGTCCTCCCTGTGGTGGAGTGAACTTTACCGACATGCAGGTATGTACCTGTGTGTGTGTGCCTTCTGTGAAGGTTGGGCACTGGGTTGACAGCTCAACACCATAAAAGTCCACTGCCAGTCAATAGCAGACCAGTAATCCGCTGTGGCGACACCTCAGCGGGAAAAGCCAAAAGGCAAACAAACATTATTTACAAGGTGGCATGGCTGCCGAAGCTTATCTGGGCAGCCAGAGGGTACAAGGTATTGAAACCCATTCTAGACAAGGTGCTGGGCTGTTGTGAAAGCTGAGGTACAGGATGCACCAGTAAAGCTTTTTTCCAGAGTATCCCTGGGGTGGAGTGGTTCATTATACTGCTGCAGAATGCACACAGACAGACATGCACACACTCTCTACAAGCACACATATAGGCAATTTGGACAAGGCCAGTTCACTTACCACATATTTTTGGGATGCAGGCAGAAGCTAGAGCAGCAGGAGAAAACCCACATGGATGGCATGCAAACTCTTCCAGAAGGTACCCCAGCTGAGAACTGAATGAGAGGAGGTGTTGCTTTGAGAATATGGAGAATGGGGACTCCTGAATGTAGATAATATAATGTAGGAGGACTCCTGGCAGTAGATTCTGTGGGGTATGGGGACTCCTGATAGTAGAGGCTATGGAGTAGGAGGACTCCTGGCATTAGAGGCTATGGAGTATGACTGCAGATGGTGTTTGGAAAGAAGTGAGACATACCTGACCATTTTCATTCAGAGAATACATGGAACAAAGTGCATGTGAACTGCTTGTACACAATCCTGAGAAGGGAGAGTAGAATCCAAGAGGAAGGACAGGACAGAGAAGAGTAGTTACTCTGATGGACATATTTTGCAAACTGGTTTCAAGTAAAAAATGCAAGCAATGTTAGTTCAGATAGGAGTTTAATTAAATTTCTTCAAAAAAGAATGTTAGTCCAATGGAATGCATGCTTTCTATGGTGGTAAGAAAGCAGTCAAAACTGGGTAAGAAAAGGTGGTGGGTAGGGGAACAACAAGCTTGGGGCAACTGCATAGTGTCTAACTGCTCAGTCAGATTTAATGAGAAAGTAGCTTTTTTCTGTCAGTGTAAGTTTTCCATACCCATGGCCAGGTGTGCATTGGACAGGATATCAACCTATGAAGTAATGTTCGCTTCTGTTCATCTTCACAATTTCTGTTTTTCCCCATAGGAAATGACTGATAGCATGGTTTCTATAAGTGCACTGCCATTGATTCAAGCTTCTTTAGCTTTTTATTTTAGTTTCTATTTTTAATCTATAGTGATGTGACTGTGGAGTTAGGTGAAGGGAGGATGTACCCACACATATGGGAGGGGTTGTCCACCCCTTCTTAAACGCTTTTTATTTATTTTTTCGTTTCTGTTTTTCTCCATTGAAAAGTTCAATGGGCTTATTTCATTTGTTTTTTAACTTCAACGGAAGGTTACTCAGTGACACACAGTGGAACCACTGGGCTGTGGTCTTAGTGAGATATTATTTCTAGAAATAGATTGTAGTTTCTGTCCATTACAAGTAATGTGTATGGGAAAAACATGTTTGCTGATCTACTGTAAGGCCTAAGCATTACCCATGCCTTCTCCTCTCAGCTTTGAATACTAATCTTTACTTCACTTAGTTTTTGTTAATTAAAAATTACTTACTCTAATGGCATTTGTAACACTTTGAAGGTGCACTATTGTATGGCATTTTTGTTAACTTTAATTGACCAAGTAATTTCCCACTAGGCTTATCCTATTTGGAGGGGAGACGAGATGTACTAGTAATACTGACTCGGGGTAAGTTGGTCAGGATTCCAGAGAATTTCACTATTTTTTGATAAATGCCAATGAGATCTTTCATATTTAACCGAGCCATCACAAAATCCTTGATTTAACATCTCATCCAAAGCATGACATCTCAGGAGTGTAGCACCCTTCTTACAGCATCAGTATTGGCTCATGAATTCAAGCAACCGGTGTGAGGATTTCACCTTCTGCCATTGTGTCTTTTAAGTTTCAAAGGTAAGTGTGTTGACATTGCTCGGTGCACATTTGATATGTTTATTAAGTCATCCACTGCCCAGTCAATGTAAAGGTGACAGTCTTTGGCATCTTTAATGCTAATTATAAAATGGGAGGGAAAAAAATCTAAAAATCTCATTTTATTAGCACAGTGAGGTGATGTATTTCTCAACTTGTATTAATGCTTTTATATATGAATTCAGACAAATTCCAGATGTTTTGTTCCTCTCAAAACATCCAATGAGTAAACTTGTTTAATTAGAAACTACATGGTGTTTGTTTATTTTGAGATTTGTAGACTGGGGTAGTGGGCTTTTTACAGTGAGCCCATTTAAGCCACAGCTGTACATACAATATGTATATTGTATATATTATATATTTATTGAGTATACTAATTTGTGCATATATAAATGTGTAATATATGTAATACATAATACATATGTATCACTTTCACTGGCACAAAATTGTAAGTGTAATCAGCATGGCACAGACTTTGAAGTTTATAATAGCAGTATCTATTTGATTTTTTGGTTGTTTTCATTAAAAAATTGAAATACACAGTTCTTTGATTTTTCTGTTAGTATCTTGGGTTATTTGCTGTGATTTTGCATCAGGACTGGACTGATTTTTATAAGCAGCTTTGTTGCAACTACATCCTAAAATAGTTCATTACGTAAAATCCTGAACAAATGAATGTATAACAAAAAACACCAAAAGCTTACCTCCTCCTAAAATTAGTTATGAAACTTCACAAAAGGAGTTGCAAAATAAAAGCCATTGTTTCTCTGTCAAGGCCTTTTATATGACGCACAGACTGCTGTCACAAAGCAAAATTTATATGTCTCCATCAACAAAAGCAGGCAAAAATTATAACTGTAGTATAAAGCAAGCAAAAACAAAGCACACCATCAGCACTGTTAAGGAAACTTATTGTATGACCCTGTCCCTTTCTGTCCCTGAAAGTGAAGTTTGCTTGCTTCCCCAGTGTTTTCCTCTCAAAATAAATAAATAAATAATAATAAAATAGAAAAAGTAACCTCACCAAAGCATGCAGCTCAGAATAGTAATGAACAAAGAAGTGTTAAACAAGTTGCATGTAAAAATTATTATTTTATCCTCTGTAAATTGAGAAAACAGTAGTGGTGAAGTAACTCTTCACTCTTCTTACAGATACAGCTTTTGTGATTATCACTTGCTCACCCTTTCTCCTGAAATAACCTACTTAATACTTTGCAGTAAGACGTGGCTGTTATTGCAGTAAGCATAGGCTCAGTTGCCCAAGTAGTGTGCATGTCTTTGACTCTTCAGGAAGGCAGAAAGGCTGTAGCAGCATTTTTCTGCCAGGTTTTTTCTTCTTTTTTTAATGTCTGTGTATATTGTCTAAAGATGAGTCATCCAGCAGTTATATAAAATAGTATGAAGTGTATGTTAAATTCAGTTTTAATTCACACCTTCTGGGTGAGATACTTTTTATGATCCTCTTGTCAGGATAAATCAGTGATAGAATGGTATACAGGAAGTTAAACGGATTACCTTAAAGTATTTCCAGGAAGGGTATGTCTTAGATAGACAGAGCACGAGAGGAGAGAGAATAGATCTAGGAGTCCTACAGCTGTATGGCTTAAGGATATAAAACCCTGACTATGACCCAGATGACCTGAGACTTATTATCCAATCGGGTGTTAGAGCCAGGCAGCCATTGCCATACTCATAAAATCCCAACTTACTCTATCAAATGCTTTCTCTGCATCAAGACCTACAAACAGTAGTGACATTTTCTTAGACTCTGCTTCCTTCTTGGTCATTATTGTTCTCCTAATATTGTCCAATGTTTGCCTCCACTCCACAAAACAACATTTATCTATATCTATCAGTTTTGGCATTATTTGTGCCATTCTCTTAGCTAATATAGACTACACACTTTATAATCATGATTTAAAATTGAAATGAGTGTAAATGAGCTGAATATGAAAGTATTTACCCTTTTGGTTTATGACACACCCACCAACACACACATGCTCACATTAGAGTTTTTTTTCATTTATTGATCATTTGCTCTCATGTTCTCATGCCAGGAATTGCTGTTGTTACCCTTTTAAATATTGTTAAACAAAACCTCTTTGATCTTTATCACTTTCCTCCCTCACAACTTCCAAGCTTTCACAGAAATAGTCTTCCCTGTTGATTGATTACACATCACCATTTTTATCTCATCTATGCTTTTCTTGTCTATTAATTGTTGAGTCTCATCTTCCTTTAACTTGGGCATAATTACATCTTCCATAAGTATTTCCATGTGTGCCTTTTCTTGGTTTCCACATTCCTCTGCATTCTACAAGTTTTCATAAAATTTCTGAAATATCCCTAATATCTCTTTAGGATGTCTGGTTATTTTTCTTTTATAAAGGTCTGTACATTTGTCAACAATCTTTAATACTTTCAGTGGCTTAAGTCATTGTGCTAAAAGTTTTTGTGCTCTGAAGTTATCAAAAAATAGCTGCTTAACAGCAGCCTTTCTAAACTCATAAATATTACCCAAATATGCCTTAATTTCCCTTTAGCACTTTGCAGTTGCTCCTCTTAATGTTTTGAGAGATTCTCTTTATTCTGCAATGCTTTAACATTTGTTTAACACTGTAAGTAATTCTTATTACTTTTTCCCACATCTCTTTCTCTTAGTTCTACCATGTTTTAAACTACAATTTCATGTTCTCACACTAGCTTGCTTTCCCTTCTAAATATACCTCTCAAAAATAATTCTAGAAAAAGCCATAAATAATCAAGGGACAAAGGCCCCAAAATAGGCACAGTTTTTAAGCATTGCTCTTACAAACATAGAAAGTTGCTAGAATAACAGGTTTTTCATTGTCATACATTTTTTAAAGGGTATGAAGGCTGAAATTCAAATGTCTGTCATTTTCTGACTTCAGTCCTCAATGATTTGCCAATAATTTGTCAGGAAATTTTAGGAGAAATAGACTAAAAATATGAGGCAAATATCTGAACATTTGGTGAAAATCTGGACAGTTGAGCACTATGCTTCTGAAGCATTTTCTGTGTTGTATCTCTAAAATCATTTTCGGTACCTATACCTTATAGACTTCTCTCTATTAAGTAGGAAAGCACCAGTGTCTCATTTTACTTCATTGCCTTGTATCCTTCTCTGAGCTTTTATTGTTGCATGATCTAAAATAGTTACTGGATGCGCATTAGAGCGTTCAATTAAATTCACATGCTCCTGTGAAATATAATTTTTATCCAGTCTACCCCTGTTATTGTACCTTGGGGAATAATATGGAAATTCTGTCCGAGTTCTTACTACTATCAAATTCACATAGTTAATATTCTTATATAGTTCTCCAGAAATCTACCCTTTTATTGCATTATTCTAGGTCCTCCTGATAACATCCTCACTATTGGAAATCAGGTTCCACTCCCACCCATAAGTCATATTCCCTAGTGAAAGCTTATTATTTCTCCCAAAATTATCTTAAGATCCAGAATAGCAGCTTTTGATGGAATATAAATGCATGACAGTTTAATCCTCTCCTCCCCTGCCAGTAATCTTTCATTACTATGGATCTATCATTGTCTTTTTTTCATCTTCATTCACTATTTGGGTCCTCTAGCAGTCATCATTAGTCCCTCCCTCTTCCTTTTCCCTGGTATTCTTTTGAATGTCCACCCCAAAATTCTTTGTCAAATTCACATCATTTCTATCCAGATGTGTTTCCTGTAACATAACATTGCTATTTACACCTTGCGTATGTTAATGTAATTCAGCACTTTTTGTTTTTTTTTTTTTTGTCAGTACCTTAAGGCCATTTACGTCTTATGATATTATAGACAGAGCAGAGCTCTTTTTTCCTGTTTTACAGAGTTGACTTTTCATAGGGTTACCTATTAGCATAGTTTTTGAATAGCTTCTTGTTTTTAGACATGTCTAAAGACCCTAAGGAACCAAAGCCATCTGGTTTCAAAAAAGGTGGCAGGTGTAATCAGAAGATGGCCCTTACAGATGGGCACACCAGTTGTGTTTATTGCCTGGGTGCCCAGCATTTGCCAGAATCTTGTGCTTTTTGTCATGCATTTAGCAGCAGAGTGCTTTTAGAGTGCAAAAATTAGTTAATAGTCAGAGAATTACTGAAGATCCTTTTCTCAGAGGTTTTGGAAGAGTCTCAGAGCTCTAAATCTAATGAAAAATCCCCTTCTTCTTCGAAATCTGAGAAGTTGGATAAAAGGATTTTTACTTCAGCTCCGGCTTTGGAGCCACCTAAAAAAATTGTGGCAAAACAATCTGGCTCTGAACCAGAGGCTCTTGGTTCCGAAAAGTCTCCCTCTTCAGCTCCAACTGCAGCTCCGGAACCAATAGAGATGTTCATTGTGTTACCCTGCTGCAGTCATCACACTTGGGTTATCTTGTCGTCAGGCGGTCCCGCAGTTGGCCTGAATTCCAAAGTCTTGGTCCGGCGTTGGTTGCTGTCGCTTCTTCCCTGACGTCAGTACGCCAGGGGTATATATGATGCATCTGACGCCATTTTCTTCAGTCTTTCTTGCCACGTGGTGCCCGAAGCAGATCGCAAGTGCCGGTCGGCTGACTCCTGAGATTTTCGAAGTCGAATTTTAGATCCGAAGTTTTCAATAAAGCTAAGTACCCCATTGGGGAAACTTTTCTTGCCTCAGACCGATGTCAGAAAAAGTTAACAATTGTATTTCTTGTGGGAAGCAAATACCTCATAAGGATTTTCATTCTTATTGTATAACTTGCCTAGGCCCAGACTACGACGTCACTGGTTGTCGCTTTTGTGCTAGGTTCAATAAGCGTACTATAAAAAGACTCTTTGATTTCACACGACAGTACTTTGGTAGAAAATTTAACTATACGATGCCGTCAGAGTAACTGACTACCGGCGTGCACAAAAAACTCAAGGATAAGGACAGGCAGTCTAGACCCAAGGCAGACTCTGAGGCCTCGGCTGGGCCGGTCTCCAGTTCACTGGTTTTCAGTGAGGTTCCTACGCAACCCCTGGCTACCACAGAATTGGAACCCGAGACCGCTTCAGAGCCTTTGGCGGAGAGTGCTAGGCCGACGCAGCCATTTTCTTTAGCCCCTACCGACGACATTGCAGAAAGAGATGTCGGTGCTGCAGAAACACCTTTGGTTTCTGAAGGTGTCTTCAGACTGACGACGCTCACTATAAAAACGTATCCTAAGCTTAAGACTCCTATTAAACCTAAAAAGAGTGCACTTCAGTCTCCAGTTCAAGGCCCCATGCCTAAGAAACAGATGCTTAAAATGGTTGAAGATTTGATCTCTTTAATCAGGGGTTCCCAACCCCCCCCCCCCGACAAAAGGCCTAGACAAGAGGAAGATTATGCCTCCTCTGATCAAGTGTCTATTTCCTCAGGCTCCTCTGAGGACCAAGATTACTCCTTTTCCCCTTATGAAGATTCTGATGCTGAGGATTCCATTCCCTCAGCTTCTCCCCCTGAAGACTACACCTTTGGGGAAACTTTACACACTATGAGGGAACATTTTCACTGGGAAGATCAGGACTACTCTGACTCAAAGAAAAGGCTCAGAGAGTTTCTTTTACTCCCCCAGCACAGACCTCTTGCTATCCCCCCCCCCAGTTTTAGACATTGTGGATGATGTTTACTTAGAATCTAGTTTAAATCCAGATTCTCTTCCTCCTACTCCAGCCAAACCTGACAGATATTATAGAGTGCCTGACTCCCACAAATTCCTTTATAAAAGCCCTGTTGCTGATCCAGAGACTATCTCCCAGGGTCCCAAAGGGGCTAAGGCTTCTATGGCGAAAAATCCTGTACCCTCTGAAAGGGACTACAGAACACTAGACAGGTGGGGGGAAAAAGGTTTACACCTCAGCCACTCTAGCTATGAGAGCACTAAATTGTCAATTTCACATGCTAAAATACCAGCAATTTCTAATGTCTCAAATAAGGCAAAAAATGAGCACACTCCCTCAACAGTCTGAATTGAAAGAAATGCAGTATCTGTTGCATGCAGCTGAACAGGTGGGCAAACATACTTTACAATGTGGATTTGATTCTTTGGAGGCTTCCTGTAGAGCAGCTGTTACTGGGTCTGTTATATGTAGGCATGCTTGGTTAAAGGAACAAACTCTGCCTCATCATGTTAAAGCAAAGCTTCTAGATGCCCCCTTACAGCAGGATGTCCTATTTGGAGTTAAAGCAGAAGAAGTCTTAAAGAAAATGGAGGATAAGGCAAAATCTATGCAGACGGTCAAAGATTTTCTACAGGTTCAGCCCCCTCGCTTCAGCAGAAATTGGCCAACAAAAAATTGGTCCTTTCCAGCTACTGACAGACCACAGAGGGGTAAATGCAGACGCCCAAGAGGCAGAGGACAACCACAAACCCACTACAAACCTCGACAATGGGGCACTGCAACACAAAAGGGAGGAGAAGACAGGCCCCAAACTACTAGAAGGCAAACTCAATGACTTAAACCTCATATGGCCAAGCAAGACTCTCTTGGCAGCTCCTTTGGGAGGAAAATTAGCACTTTTTCCAGACAACTGGCACATTGTCACAAAGGACAAATGGGTCCTAGACATAATTTCACAAGGATACAGATTCCATTTCCACACCTTGCCAATGAAAAGAGGAATGCCAAACCTGCCATAAAATCAATGGGCAGAGGCACAAAAACAAATTACAGCTCTCATGGACATGAGAGCCATTCAGCTGGTACCTACACGGGAGCAAGGCCAAGGATTTTACTCAAGACTCTTTCTAGTTCCCAGAAAGGAAAATGCCTGGAGACCAATTCTGGACCTTTCAATTCTAAACACCTTCTTACAAGTACCCAAATTTAAGATGCTAACACTACAGCAGCTTCTTCCCATGTTGGGCAAGAAAGCATGGCTAGTAACGTTGGACCTCAAGGAGGCATACCTGCATGTCACTGTCAGACAAAATTGCAGAAGATACCTCCGTTTCATTGCAGGTTCAACCCATTACCAATTCTCTGCACTGTCCTTTGGCTTATACACTGCGCCCAGGGTTTTCACAAAATGCCTGGCACCAGTAATTGCATACTGCAGACAAAGAGGAATTCAAATATACCCATACCTGGATGACTGCCTCATCCAAGCAGAAGGCAAGGACATTCTCTTACAACATCTGGCTTTTGTAAAACATCTTCTAAGTTGCCTAGGGTACACAGTAAATGAAAAGAAATCAAAACTAGTACCCTCACAAAATATGACCTTCCTGGGTGCCAGCTTGAATACAACGGCCCAGAAGGCGTATCTGACGACAGACAAACAACTACAACTGACTCAATATTCCAAAGTAATGGCAACAAAGACCCAACTCCCTGCAAGAAAAATTCTGCAGGCCATGGGCTTCATGGCATCTTGCATACTACTAATACCATTTGCAAAGCTGCATATGAGGAAATTACAGTGATACCTAAAAAGCATATGGTCTCAACACAGCCACAGCTTGGACACTGATATCTCTCATTCCCTGCCTTCAACAAGAGTTTCTATGGTGGTCACAGGCATGTCACCTCAACAAGGGTCAGCCTTTCACCTTGCCCCCAGCCAGGCAAACTATGACAACAGATGCATCGGACTATGCCTGGGGGGCACACATGGCAGGACAGTGAGTTCAAGGCATATGGACTGCAGATGAAAGGAATCTGCACATCAATCAAAAAGAGATGCTAGCTGTACAGAATGCTCTGACAGCCTTCAAGAACCTCTTACATCCAGGACAGCTTACAATAAGGACGGACAACACCACAGTAATGTGGTACATAAACAAAGGGGTACACACTCCTACCCTCTATGCAGGCAAGCAATGACCTTGTGGAACACAGCACTGGCTTACCAAGTTCAGCTACAAGCTCAATTCCTGCCAGGAAAAAAGAACACATTGGCAGACGACCTCAGCAGAAACATCATGGATCCCCAGGAGTGGAAACTGGATCCACAAGTATTTGCAATGATAACTCAAAAATGGGGCCACCCAGACAATAGACCTGTTTGCCAGCCCCCAAAACTATCAGCTAACAAAATTTTGTGCAAGCTAACTGAAGCAACAGAAGTTGAAACAAACTAAGATGAATGAAACAAAATCCACGTCAGCAGAACCAGCAGCAAAGAGTCCAATATACTCTCAAAGTTTTTTTTATCTAAAACAGTATTACCAAAAATTAACAATAAATTTAACTTGCGTATAAACAACTTTAAATCAAGCAATGTGTGTGCTAGATTAAAATGTCTCCATGGAACAAAAGTGAGACCTTTTGAAAATAAATCGGACATCTCCACAGTGATTGTAAAACTCGAATAGTTGTAAACAAAAAAAATCTCCAAAACTGTTACTAATGATGTCAGGTTTTGTCCTTCTCATTACTTCTGAAAAGGCTTCTTGCTGTTGTTCCTGTGATAGCTCCTCGTGTTGTAAAACCTCTGATTGTTGTGTCCCCGGTTCGAGGAAAAAGACTGTGTAGAACGAGAAGCCTCCTCATCCCTGCCACCATCAGTCACAAAATTTTCTGTAGGGACAACATCCTCCACATCCTCTCCAGTGGCCGGCCTACTAGGTCTAGCTGTCTGTCTCATAACCCCATGAGTCAGGTTAACAGGAGCACCTAGACTGTCGCCAACACTCTGAGAATGGGGGGGGGGGGGCTATGCAGTTTGTTTATTGTATGCATCTATGTCTCTTTTCAGTTTTTTCATTTTCATCTCCATATTACGAGATATCTGTTGGTCTGTGGTCGAAAAAATTTGTTTATACTCAAAATTATACCTGTTAAAATCTACATGTGACTTAATGTTGGTATCCAAAATTTCAATTTCAGCACTCAACTGGTATATAAATTTCTGATAAAATTTGGCCATCAAGTCCATTAACTCATGTCCATGTCTATTAAACAAATCAGCTCACTATGGAACTCTGAACCAGCTATCAGTCCAGTGGGTACTGCCAAGAGCGCAAGCCCCACTTTTTTACATTCATTAAAATAGGAAATCTCTAACTGAAGCTTCTTTACCTTTAAAGATTTGTGGCCCAAGGTCTTCAAAAAGTCCACTAAAGGAGCTTCTGATGTCCCTGTGTCAATAGACACAAACCCGTTCCTGTTCTCAAAAACTGGGAGTTGCTCATTCAACCAAGATGTAACATTCAGTGAGTCTCCAGTTCGGCTCAGAGATGAACTGGTCCTGGGACGTTCACCGGTAGGTCTAGGATGTACAGGAACCCTTGAAACAGTTAGGTGGAACTTCCACTGTCCTCACGGTCATTCGACCCATCACTGGTGTCAGCTGTCGCCTCAGAAGCCAAACCAACTCCAAGAACGTCTTCCGCCAAATTGTCAGCATTTCCCTTGACTGCTACTAGCCCATCCAAACGTTGGGAAAGCACATCCATCCTTTCATTGAGTTTTTTAACCATGTTAGCAAAAGAAACCAGTGCAGAATTGTCCAAACAAGCACCTTCTTCCAATTGCCTCACTTGCCTCAGATTCTACAGTATTTAACTGAGATGTTGCACAAAGGACTTTCTTTTTCATCTATTAAAATCCATGCCTCAGCTATTTCAGCCCACTACAACACGGATCCACCCTTATTTTCACATCCACTTCTAAGGCAGCTCCTCAGAGAGGAAAAAAACATTAGGCCCCCCCAGGAGAGCACCTACACCAACTTGGGACCTCAACTTTGTTCTGGAAAAACTTACGCTACCTCCCTTTGAACCAGCTTTCTCTGCTGATCTAAAGTTTATATCATGGAAGACTGCCCTGCTGGTAGCAATAACTTCAGCCATAAGAGTCTCAGCACTTCAGGCACTAATGGCAGTGGAACCTTTCTTCATTTTCCATCAAGACAGAGTTTCTCTACGAACTAATCCTTCCTTCATGCCTAAGGTGGTGTCCAGTGTGGCTTTAAATCAAACCATCCACTTACCCACCTTCTTTCCAAATCCACAGAACAAAGGAGAAAGACTCCTGCATTCCTTGGACATTCACAGGCAACTTCTTTACTACTTGGATAAAACTAAGGTTTTCAGGAAATCTGACCAGCTCTTTGTATCCTATGCTGCTGCTTCACAAGGGAAGGCTATATCAAAACAGACCATTTCCAAATGGATAAGACATTGCATTCGTTTTTGCTATACCCATCATGGAAAACCAGTTCCTGCAACCATATGGCCCCACTCTACCAGGGCAGCAGCTACATCTACAGCCTTCCTCAGGGGGGTGCCAACCAAGGATATTTTGGAAACTGCAACTTGGAGTTCAGTACACACCTTCACCAAACACTACCACTTACCACTTTACTCTAAGACTAGAGCTGGCTTCACCACTGCAGTTCTGCAGGGCCTTCTAGCCTCCTCTAGCCCTCTTTGACTCCTCCTCCCATCCTTAGCTTTGGGATTCTACCCAAGTGTGATGACTGCAGCAGGGTAACACGATGAACATAGTACAGTTTTGTACCTACCATAAATGTAGATGTTAGAGTGTACACCCTGCTGCAGTCCAGGTTACCCTCCCTCCATCCCCTCTGACTAGCTAACTAAATCTTTACAATACCTTTCTGATGTATTTGCTTATAGCTGGAGGGATGTTGTGCTTGTGCTAAATTTATTAGATTGGTACTAATTACTGACCACCTTTTTGGGGGGCACCTGACATCTGGGGCAAGAAAAACTGAAGAAAATGACATTGGATGCATCATATATACCCCTGGCGCACTGACGTCGGGGAAGAAGCGACAGCAACTGACGCCGGACCAAGACTTTGGAATTCAGGCCGACTGTGGGACTGCCTGATGACAAGATAACCCAAGTGTGATGACTGCAGCAGGGTGTACACTCGAACATCTACATTTATGGTAGGTACAAAACTGTACTTTTCAGTTTAGGAGCCGGTCCCTAGTATTGGAACCAGTAACTCCGACATTAAGATCTCCACTCCTACAAAGTGTGAGGTCACCATCTCTGTCCTCCCAGGAGTTTATTGGACGATGATGTGGAGTGAGTGGTGAAGAGACTCCTTTGAACACTGGCGCTGGCAAAATTTCTGTCAACTCTGACCTAAAAGGAACTGAAGCTGACAAAGCCTTCTTTCCCCTTCTTTGGTTCCTCCTCTGACCTGACTTGCAGTTTTGGAGCCAGAGCGCTTGGGCCCAATCATAGTGGAACCATTGGAATAGAGACCTCCAACAGGATCGTCACTTCCAACATTTGCTCAGACTGCCGCGATTCCATTGGAATTTGAGGAGTCTAAGAGCTGACGTTCTCCCATTGGGTCCAGGGAGGAGAGTCAGATCGGACAGTTGTCCGACCCAATTCTACCTCAGTGCAGTTGAGCTCAGGTCCTACATCAGCTTTGGAGCCAACCTCTCTAATTCGAAGTCGGTCTTCCAGCTCTTCGGAGCCGGAGACCTCCTCGGAGCAGGGCGAGGGGGCTTTTGAGCTGATTGAGAGAGTGCTGTCACCTCAGACTGCTCCACTTTCTGGTTCAAGTTCTCTTTCCCAAAAAGCACGTGTGTCAGTCTCAGCCCCATCACTCTCCCCCCAAGCGCAGAGACCCTAAGCCCCAGGAGACCCCAGCAGGCGAAACTATCTCTTCCAAAACTTCCCCAGAGTACCTCTCTGAGGAGGTCCCACAGAAGAGATCATGCAAGAGGAAGCACGTAGAGTCATGAGTCTATCACCTCAGACACCAACCTGGATGAATCAGAAGGGTCCCCATGGTCCCCCTCTGAGGATGTCTCCTTTGCAGACATCCTGGAGATTCTTCAGCAGAGGAGTGGCTGGAAGCCCACCAGTCCTTCTGAGGATGAGTCGGTGTACGTGGAAGCTTTTGGGTCTCACCCTTACACCTCTTGGGTGTCTCCACCTTTTGATCAAGTTGATTAATGTAATCGAAAGGCATGGGGCTCTCCAGATACAGTAGAACTTGTTCCGAGGAGGCCAAATAAATACATTACAGGACCTACAGAAAAGGAATTTCTAAGCAAAGGCGTCCCTGTAGATGCTATGGTGGTGGTGGTTGCCACAAAAAAGGAATTGTCAGAAACTTCCTCATCTTTTCCTCCACTGAATAAAGAGTCTCGAACAATGGACAGATATGGAAAGCGTATTTTTTCTTCAGCGGTATTTACGTTTAGATCGCTGAATTACCTGACCCATTTTATGAGACTACAGAGGGATCTCCTGAAAGAACTAGGAGATACCCTTCAAGGTACTGTAGCTGCAGGGGTTTCAGATAGTTTCCTCTCAACTCACCACCTTAAACTCCGTGGTAAACTCCTCCATGCGACTGATTTCCTACAGCCAATGGAGTGAGCAGGGCAGAGTGTACAGGAATTTCATTAAGGTGACATTCCTGGATGCGCTTATGTAACTTTGCTGAACTCTTCAAGTCTTTCTTTACTAATGCCCCTGTTGATGGTTTATCATTGTTCGGGTCCAAAGTTAGAGATCGTAACCAGGTATGAACAGGAGGGAAAGACTCTGTCTGCTGTGGGAGTCTGTTTTTCCCTCCCCACTAGACCTTATCTCAAAAGTCAGAAGGGGGGAAAAATGTGGTTCGGCAAGTCTCAGAGTTTTTCCTGATGTATGCGGTGATTCTTCCCCAGGGGCAGAGGGGGAAGTAACGATGGAAGACGCTGACCTCGCAGCAGTGGGGGTCTGCCAGAACTAGGGCGACAGGGATTCTTTCCTTGGAAAGCCTTTTCAGCGCTCCTGAGAGGAGGCCCTCCTGTCCATCTCTTGAAGCAGTTGGGGGTTGCTTATTGTTGTACCCAAATGCCTGGCTAGAAATCACACAAGACAAATGGGTACAAACGGTCATATCCAGAGGTTATTACATACTCTTTTCCACTCTCCCTTTGGAGAAACAATCGGTCCCAGATATTCCACCCAGTCAAAGAGATTATGCGACCTCAGAGGTACAGAGGTTGCTAGAAAAAAAGAGTCATCTAAAATGTCCCCACAGACCAAATTGGATCTGGAACTTACTCAGGGTTGTTTTTAGTTCCAAAAAAGACAGGAGGACTGGAGGCCCATTCTGGATCTCAGCAGACTAAATACATCCATCAAGAAATCAAAGTTCCGGATGGTAACACTGCAGTCAATACTTCCCTTTTTGGGGAAAGATAATTGGATGTGCTCATTAGATCTCCAGGATGCGTACTATCACATAAAAATGGACAGGTGGTCCTGCCCTTTGGTCTCACTACAGCCCCCAGAGTGTTCACCAAATGCATGGCAGTGGTTACAGCTCATTTGAGGCATCTAGGATTCTGTGTGTTTCCATACCTAGATGGCTGGCTCCTAACCACCACCAAGCATCTACTAGTACAAGCAAGGGACAAAACCATTCATCTGAGTTCCAAGCTAGGTATTACAGTAAATTCAAAAAATCTGCCTTGTGGCCTTCGCAGCATCTTATATTCTTAGGCACAGAATTAGACTCAAGAAAAATGTTGGCCAAACTTACCCCGAAAGGATTCAGTCCCTACACCATCAAATCAAGAACTTGTTATCCAAAACAAAAGTCCAGGCAAAGACTGTCTTGCAGGTACTGGGCACCATGGCAGCTGCAATTATTTTGGTACTCCAAGCACGTTTGCACATGAGAGTTCTTCAATGGCTACTTTTCTGGCAGTGGTCCATGCAAAATCTACCACTGTCACACAAGATCATTATCAAAGAGTCCTGCAAAAACAACCTATGTTGGTGGCATCATACGACTCAGTTGACTATGGGCCAACCATTTGTTTTTCCTCAACCAATAGCCACAGTGACCACAGACACTTCCCAGATTTGGGGGAGGCATTATCTGGGAAAAGACTGTCCAAGGCATCTGGCAGGATCACAAGAAGCACTTGCAATTCAATGTCCTAGAGATGAGAGCAGTGCTCTACGCATTGCAAGCATTCCAGGACTCTCTCCCGATAGGAGCTATTGCAATTCAGACAGACAACATGTCAGTAGTGTGGTACATAGACAAACAAGGAGGAACCAAATTCTATCCCCTATGTTGAGAGGCACAAAGAGTATGGCAATGGACAGTCAGTCTCAACGTTTTCTGACAGCAACACACATCCTGGGGAAATCCAACATGATAGAGTAAAAACTCAGCATAGCTATTCTGATGCCTCACGAATGGTCCCTAAAACAAGAAGTTGCGAAAGAGAGTTTGCACAAATGGGGCCAGCCCTGCTGCGACCTTTTTGCCATGTCCATGAACGCCAAATGCAGCAGCTAATTTTACCCTGGTTCCCCCTCTGGGGAAGTCACCAAGGGATGCGCTCATGCACAATTGGCCCCGGGACTACTTTATGCCTTCCCTCCCTTTCCCCCTAATACTGAAGGTCCTTCAGAAAGCCAACATATTGAAGTGCACAGTGATTCTCATTGCACCATACTGGCCTTGAGAAATTTGGTCCCCCTTATTGTGGACCCATCTCCAGGAGGAACCGTGGTTCCTGGACCCAGTCCCAGATCTTTTGACTCATTTGTCGGGAATGTTCCATCCATCGATCCAGACCCTAAAATTGACAGCTTAGCTGCTCCAGTGCCACAAATAGCCAGGCTCCATGACCTCTCCCTGGCAGTTAGACATATACTGATTTCTTCTCATAAGCCATATACCAGAAAATTATACTCTAGCAAATGGAAAAGATTTTCACACTGGGCCTCCAAAAATAACAATAGATTCTTTTACTGCCCCCATTACAGCAGTGCTAGATTTTCTCGCTAAACTTTTTAACGAGGGTGCGGCAGCAGCTACAATTACAGTCCAGTTCGCCACTATATCTAAATTTCATATTGGGGAAATGGGACTAAAAACCATGTCCCACAGAGACTCTAAAGCCTTTCTAAAAGGGACCTTCTTGTTAAGACCTCCAGTGAGAGAACCCTCCAGCTCCATGGGACCTAAATTTTGTTCTATCCTTTTTAATTTTGCCTCCTTTTGGACATGCATCATCATTTGACATAAAATTCTTGTCATGGAAGACCATTTTCTTAGTGGCCACCATCTCTGCCAGATGAGTGTCTGAACTCCAAGCTCTATCTATTTGTCCTCCATACATAATTTTTCACAAAGTTAGTCTCTCCTTACGTACTAACCCTTATTTTCTACCAAAAGTGTGCTTGGAGACCAATCTAAATCAATCTATTGAATTACCGGTGTTTTTCCCAAACTATGGCAACAAGGCAGAATATAGAGTACACCAGTTGGATGTACATAGACAACTGCACTTCTACATGCATAGAACTAAAGATTTCAGAAAGTCAGACCAACTTTTTTGTCCTTTTCAGACAAAAAGAAAGGATTACCAGTGTCACACTTTCTAAATGGCTCACAGATTGTATTTCCTACACATACAATTCCCAAAAAAGGCAATTACCAGGCAAAGTGAAGGGCCATTCCACAAGAGCTGTTGCAACTTCCTCTGCCTTCCAGGCCAGACTCCCTTTGGATTCTATTTGTGCAGCAGCTACATGGGTAAGGCCTCTCATCTTTATCACTCATTACAAAGTAGATTTGGCCTCCTTTGGGTCCACTGTTCTGAAGAGCATTTTCCCTTGAGTCACCCAAGAAAGAAGGTGCTAGGGACACTGTCCCAACCAGCATAGAATGAAGACGAGATAGGACAACATAACATTAAGAAGTTATGTATTCACCATAATATTCCATGTTTGTTGTCCATCTCACCTTTATTCTTGTGGCCCACCCTCCTTCCCTCTACTTCACTCCTGGAGGATCAGGCAGATGACCTCTTTTCTGATTGGATTATGGAGTCTCTGATTCTCTTCTGAGTCTTGTCTAGACATATTGTTTATTTATAGATAAATAATGCTTTCATTTGCAAACAAGATCTTGGTAATCTTCCCTGAGCATCATGGGATAGGATATAGCCTTGAGCCGGTGAAAGATCTCGAGCTTTAGTATACGGCTGAGTTGGAAACCAAGGATTGGTTCTGAACCCAACCAGCATAGAATGAAGGTGAGATGAACAACAAATATGGAACCTTATGGTGAGTACATAACCTTATTTCTGAATTATATATAGGAGGAAAAGAGACATTGATTATTACTTTACCTGGAACCAGTTATTTTTTTAGATGTAGATAACCGTCTCTTTAGTATTTGCTTCTGTCTTTCGTTACTGCTAAGATACGTTTCTCTTTTTAGCAGAATTGATTTCATGAGATTACTATGGATTCTAACTGGTTTTGTTTTAAACATTGTTTGATTTTTAACTTTTGTGTTATCCTAGTAACATTCATTAATAACCCAGAGCACATGTGTATTGGCTAAACTGTCAGCTTTTCTAGTTGGCTAAGAGGGCATGGCTATGTCTGTTTACTTTTCTTTGCACTTTTCCTAGGCGTTTCTGTGCACAAAAAGTCAACCACTGAAAGCATTATTTCAGAAGATAAACAGTATAAATGATTATTATTTGCAGATGACGGTTTAGATCTTGTTAGCAAGTTTATAATGCTGACTGCCATAGCATGTGGATGTCTTAACAGACATTGGTAGTCATTGTGGATATGTAAGAAATACACTTAATGTAATGCAGACAGCATTAACTTGTTTTGATCCAAATACATCCACTAATGGTATTTACCTAAAGTGGGTAAAACAGCTCTAAACACCTGATTGTTCACTCTACCCTAATTATCGGGAAACAACGTAGGAAGTAAATATCCACAATTTCAGAGATCAAATACAGTAATGGATTCAGAAGAGCAAAAAGCTCAGTTGCTTAAATTTACACAATAGAACACTGAATCAGTGGCTAAAATGTCAGTAGTATCAAAACTTAAGTTGTAAATGTAAGCCATGTTGTGCTGGTGACAGTAAATAACCAAGCACTTTTGGGATGTAAATAATGTGACAGGAAGGCAAAAAAGAAGCACCCGTTAGCAGTGACCACAATACATGCCGAGACAGAGGTTTCTCCCACTTCCTAGCAGTGTTTTTCCTTGACTTACTAGTTGAACATTTTTCTGAAACATTGTGGTCATAGGAGATCTTAGAGAGTGAATTATTTTCATGTTAACCTGTAGAGAGATCTGTCTCTAATGAACATTAATCTCATTATATTTGAGAGCAAAATGCACCCAACAGCTGCAGGATCTACTCATAGCTAAAGGCATTGATGTATATATGCATCAGGAGGTCGTGTGAATCTCTTCCAACTAGAGGTATGGTCCTTTGGCTTGAAGACAGCTACTGAAGAAGTTCCAGTATTATATGTGGAGTTTAATTGCAGGTTCTTTTAACAACAAAGAAAATAAAGAATTTGAAGTTTTTCTTTTTTCTTTCAAGAACACAAGTGCCTCTTATAAGTATGAGCATTGTAGCTGCAATTTTCAAAATGTTGAGGTTGTAATTATGAGTGTGGGAGAAAATAAAATAAGTACAAGTTCATAATGTGTAGCATTCCCTGTAGGTATAATGTGTGTATGAAGGTGCAGGGGGTCTATGCCTCATCTGCAAAAAAGTCCTGTATTTGGTATATTTCAGGACTTGCTTATAAGGAGAATTTTTCATACTTTATTTATTTACTGTTTATGAGATGTGAAGATCATTAGTTGCTTCATCCAGCACAAAAACTCTGGTTGATCTCAATCATTCCTGATTTTAAGTGCTAAAAATTGAAATGTATAGTGTTTCTCTGATATACAGTATAAACGTACAGTACAGAACATGCATTGTATTTGCTGGCAGTTTTCAAGGAGAAATATTTTCCCTGTGAGTGAGATATTTTCCTTTAAATAACAGGGATCTCTTCATTCTGTTAAAAAGTGACCTGAGTAGTCAATTTAGATTCCAGAAAGAGCCTTATAGACTGCTAAAGCCAGAATCTAATGCTGTTTTCACAACTTGGGCTAACTTTTACATCACACTTGCATCCTACACAGACCTTGGTCAGTCCTCAATAGCAATTCCTTAGAATCTAGACCACCTTAGTTATGTTTTAGAATGAATTCAGTCTTCAATATTCAGAGATTAATTTAGGCAGCTGTAAGCTGTGAGCTGGTTTTGTAGTTTAATTTGTTCCTTTCAGTTCCCTGTATTAAGTCTTGCCTTGCTCAAAGCCTTCTGTGAAATCTTCACTGAGAAGGAAAGGAGGAGGGTAAATATCCTTACTGGTGAAGACTGTAAACAAGGAAGTCAGTCACAAACTTGAAACTACAGAAACCTCTACTGTGAGGTGATGTCATCTTGCTTTTTAACTCTAGTGAACTGAATGTTGAAGTTCTTAAAAATGCTCTTCCATTGAGTTCTTATGTAGCTGTCCTGTTTCACTATTTTCTGTTTATTTATAATTTCTGTAATGGAACACTGATTTCTGTGGCACCAGTCCAGTCATCCTGATGCTGCCTATGAGGACCCCTACTTACTTCCCTTCTCCTGTAGTGTTTGCATTTTTTATTTTATAATCCATCACACTGTCATGTTAAACCTGTCAGTAGCATCTCCATAGGCCACATCCACATCCTTTTCTTGGCAGTCTTTTCTTAGTCACCAAATGAGAAAAATCTCTGAGGTATATTTGACCTGTCACTGCATCCATTAGGTCCTGCTTGTGATCATCTTATAGAAGCTTTGTTTCCATGCATTTATCACATTCTCTTATTACTCAGTAATGGCAGGCTCTGAGTTTATGCTGCCTGACTTACCTCTGTTGTGCAGAAGACTGCTTAAATTTTCAGGTCTATATAGAAGATTGAATGTTTAGGTGATAGAACACCTAATCATTGATCTTCTAATATCGAACCTAAGAATATCTAACCCCCCCAGGGACACACGCATGTCCGTCAAAAAAAAAAAAAAAAAACTATACATCCAAACTAAGTGGGGGGATTTGCCACCCCCCACCCACATCCCCTAGCTAAATATAGCAACTCCGAGTACGGAAATGGCAAAATCCGGCGAACGGCCAAGGGAAATCTTTCCCTGCGTTAAATCGGCCATTTGCCGTTTTTTGCTTTCAATGTTAGAAGATCAATATTTAGGTGTTCAATCACCTAAACATTCGATCTTCTAATATAGACCCTAAAATTTCAACTTATCCTGTTAATTTTCCTCTGTCTAATGAGATAGTGTAGTGTTTCTAGAGCCGCCTAATAATACATTGCTTGGTACTTGTAGAATTTGAGAGTATATCCAAAACCTACGATATGTCACAGTCTTTAAGTTAAAGTTTCCCAACTTCTTGTATAGCTTTATGTACAAAAGGCTTACATTTCCCTGTTCTGTGTCTTGGAACATTATATTACATGCCTGTCTGTTCCCTTCACTAGCTGTGGACCATTGTGCTATGATCACATTGTAAGCATCCTATAGTCACTTTTTTACACACAGAAAAATATGTTCCCGTCATTCAGTTATTATTGTGTATGTTTGTACTTTCTATTGTTATTATATTTCATGCTTCCCTTTGTTTTCCCAGGCATTTTTTTTTTTTTTTGCTGCCTTTTCTACCTTTTTGTGATTGCCATGACTTCAGCCTTCCAGCATCATATCCTTTAAGCATGCTGCTTGCATTTTATCATGCTCCGTTTAATGCTACTTAAGAGACCCACTGGCTCCCTCCATTTTGTTCCTCCATACTGTATCCACTTAGAGTTTGCTTTAGGTAGTCCATGGTTTTATAGTTTTGCTGGAGTTATGAAGCCTCAGTCTTGTGTGTTTTTTCTGCTCTGTGATCAATGTGCCAAGCCACTCTTCATACTTAACCAGGGCTGTCAGTTTGTTTGTTCTGGGCCCTTTAATGCCTCTACTTCTGCATATTCTGTATCTAGGTGTGTCAGGATTTCCCAGCACTGAGTTGAAGTTGATCCTGCTTTTTGCTGCAACTGATACCATCATGTTATAGTCTGCATCTGATGGCATTAAATCTCTTTAAGCCAGTATTTCCGGTTTCATTAGTACTGTAGACTTTTCCAAAGTTTTAGTTCATATTTTCAAATCATTCCATTTTTAGCTAAAAGTTCCTTGTGTTGTTGGATAACCTTCAACAGCAGTGCACACTGGTTATCCAGTGTCTATGTTCATAGTATGCACTGTCTCTCTCTCTCACACACACACACACACACACACACACACACACACACACACACACACACACTGCAAGTACCATCCATTTTTCCTACTGTTTCTTGATAGACCATGATGTGGCTTGTGATAGCTGCACCCCATAGGAAGTCTTGGCTAAGCATCTGGCCATCTGTAGATAGATGTCCATGTTACCTTTATAAAAGAGATTTAGAACTGGTGAGTCCCTTAAAATTACCATTAGGAAATGAAAGGCTGACCAAGAACACAGTTGCAACTGATTTAAAAGAAAAAAAAAAGGCTTTTTCAGCTGTATTTGAATGCTTAGAAGTAACCAACCGTTTCTGTATTGAACTTGCTTTCTAATGGTGCCACTGTCTCTGACTCTACTAGATAATTCCTAATATTCTTCCAGTTTCACGATACCCATACCTTTGATTTGATTCCCATTCCCTCTGACACCTCCGCTTCCGGAATCATTTTGGTACTTGAGGTATTTTTCAAAAATTAAAAATACCACTTCATTAGGGCCCTGACATTTTCCCTGGATGTCTGTTGAGAAGTGTTAAGTCCCACCAAGCAGTACCTCTCAGTCAACTCTTCAACTCAAGTTTATCCACTTCTTACATCTCTATACGTACATAAACACATGCACACACTCACACACACTCATGTATGTATGTATGTATATATGTGTATATATATATATATATATATATATAGATATAGATATGTATATCTGTGTCAGTAAAAATTTTGCCATTTTAATTTCATTCTTTACAAGTCATTAATCATAGGGTCATAGGTTGGTACTAGGCTATCGGCCCTAGGGCCCATACAAGCCTAGCCGTAACAATTCCCTAGATATTTCTTCCCACAATATTTACTTCCCTGGACCCCTGTCTAGCAGAGCAAATGACGTGATCCCGGGGTGAATTTCGATCTCCCATCCAATCGTCAAGGTTCCTTTTGGCTAGCTCTGAACACAGAAAATAAAGTCCTGAAACCAGCAAAGCCTGGGATCTGGACTATACTAGCTAGGAAAGGCAGGAAACAAGCAAACAAGATAGTATTTTTTTTTTTTTTTTTTTAAGACAGCCTAAACAATGGAGTAATACAGTAAATAAACAGAGAAAAGGCTAACGCACTTGAGTGTGTAGCCTTAAACAGTAAATGCAATTAAAACTCTACAGAATTAGCAATTTAAAACCTTTTAAATGAAGCAAGGTACGTGCACACCTGAAAAACAATTTAAGAGGAAGTAATAAAGTAGAATAAGTACCAGTGATAATACTGATATCACTGGTAATCTTATAAGATGTGATCTGATGAAGTCTTTAACTGGAGACGAAAGTGCTTACCATTGAATATAATTAATAGAAGACATCACAGTTTCTGTTAATTGGCTTGCAAGTAATTTAATTTTTGTTAAATGTGTAAGATGCTTAACATTTAATTGAGCCATTCCTCTGAAGCTCTTTGAGGCTTTTTAAAAAAGATCTTGAAAGCATTGCATTCTTACTTCAAAAAGTGAAAGGACATCAAAGTCTTTGTTAGTCTTGTTTGTAGTGTTGTGCGCAGGTGGTACCAAAAGCAGTAGCTGGTCCTTCAAACAGAGTGTGTTTTGCATTTAGTAATCCTCTCTTCCTCCAAACTGGCAGTGTAGTTTGTAGCTGTCAGGTAAAGAGGAGGGGCTGCTGAAACACTATACAGTATGTGACACGCACTGATCAATTGGCCACTGTTTGCTGGAGACAAAGCTTTGTCTTCATCTCCATGGTTGTGATGCCCCTGTTTCCGAAAGTACTTTGGTCGACTGCCAGGCCAGTTAATGAACTATATTAGTGTAGCTCTGTTTAACATCCAAGAAGTAAATGAAAGATTAAGTCAGCACTTGTTTTCTAATACAGTGTGAACCCTGTTTAAAAAGAGCACTGAAGAAAGCCAGGAGGGATGCTGCTGCTGTATTCTTCTTTGTATAATCCAGTAAAATATACAACATATCACTTATTTGTTTCAAGGCTGTCATTAGGAAGTATTTTTCAGTTTCAGAATAAAAAAAAATCATTATATTTTAAAACATTTATAGCAATCATCTTTTTCAGCGAGACAGTCAAGCTTTATCCTTCTTCCTAATGCAGCAAAGGAAAACAGTCTGTCTGCTCCTACTGTGCAGTGGTATTTACCTTACTTGTTTCTTTGCATCATTTTAGAAGAAAACTATAAAAAAAAATTACAATATTAATTAAATGTGTGTGCATGTACTATATAAATACAAACAGTATGGGAGTCCTGTATTTAAATACATTGCTTTACCCACACAACGTCAGTAACCATTCATTTTAACCCATGTTTAAATATAAGTTGTAACATTATATCTTTTCTGAAGACTTTTTAGCTGTGAGGTTCTCCCATTACTAAAGCTGTGATTTAAGTTCAGTTTTAAGCTCTATTTTAATGATAAAATGATTTGGAGTGAGTGAGAACTCTTTGGGCACCGTTCCTTAAGTTAGGAAACAAGATGTTTACGGCAAAGATCACATCATACCGCTCAGTGCAATTAATCTGGGGAAAGCGTGACATAATGGGGGGACAAAGGTCCAAAAATAGGGACACATTTTAAATAATGCTCATAAACTTTTGTTGCTAGAATAACAGGATTTTTGTTAGCATGCATTTTTTGTGGGATTTGAAGTCTGAAACTCAAATGCATGTCATTTATTTAGTGACTTTAATCCTTAGACTATCCCAGTGATTAGTAAAAAAAAAAAAAACAATTTGTATAAAGAACAGACAAAAAATATGAGGCAAGAATCTGAACATTCTGCGAAAATCTCTGCACTTGAGAGGTATGTGTTCACATGCTGAAGTTAAGCACCATTTGGGTATGGTGCTGTGGTTGGGATGTTTGATAAGCAGGCTATCTTATGTTTCTCAGGCCATGCTTATCAAATTTGTAGAAGGATTTGCTGTGTAACTGTAAGGACCCTGATCACAGTCTAAAGGTTCAGTATGAGAACAGGTCTGTGAGTACATGAATGTTGTCATGCATTGCCCAGTTGAGACATTTTCTATTAGTAACTCTGAGGTTAATCCATTCCATTAGCATGGATAATGAACCTGAGGGCATTTAAATGAAGGTGAGGGAGGTGATGATACTGGTCACAAGTCAGTATAGAACTTTCCACCTTGTACAGATTACAATAATTCACTTGTAAAGTTAATAGGGTAACAGGTTTTGTATCAGATTGCATTTTCTGAACAATAAGAAGTATAAAACTCTGGCTGTAACTGTCTATATTCCTCAGTGATTTACCAGAAAATCATACATTTTATGAGGCTCAGTGCAATAAATATGAAGGAATCGTGGACAGTCTGAAAAATTCTGGACAGTTGAGTGTATATTTCCCAGACTGTGACCATACAGTTTACCATATTGCAAGGGATGTATATACGCTTCTGTAAATCATCATTCAGGCATCTTTGCCATTCCCTTTTTAGTTTGGCTGTCCCTGTTAAGACAGCACTAGCCGATGTTGGTGGTTGTTATAGTATCACTTGCTCCCTCTTTCCTCTAAGAAGGGTGAAATTGGTCAATGCTTTTTGATTCTTCAACCTAACCTACTGCTGTGCACTCCGAATAGAAACAAGGGTCCAGCTTGCTGATCCACTCTTGTTTTCCCTGTGCCATTGTGCCAAATACGTGCAGTATTTTCATCATGTATACTACAGTGTTGAGTATTAAAATTAGCCTCTTGTGTATTTTCTTTAAACTGCTACTGTAGAATTATGAAAAGATATTTATTAGGTATTGCATTTTCTTGGTAAACTCATTTAAGAGGAAGCATGCTAACAACAGTAACTGCACTGCAGTTTTTAGAGGAGGTTCTGCATGTTGCAGCATACCTCTCAACCCCTTGGCGCAAGAAATCTGGACAAAGCCAGAATTAATAAATGAAGAAAGGCCCAAAAATAGGGACAATTTTTAAATATTGCAGTTATAAATTTAGAAAGGTGATAGAATAACAGGTTTTGCATTAGTATGCAGTTCATGAAGGGCAGGAAAGCTGAAACACTTCTGTCATTATTTAGTGACTTCAGTCCTCAGTCTTTACTAGAAAACCACAATTGTTAATGGGAACAGACAAGAAATATGAGTAAAAATCTGGACATTCTTCAAAAATCTGGACAGTTGAAAGCTAATTGGTCACCTGTACGGAGAGAAGCAATGTTCCTGACCCACAGCATCCATTACATTGCCTCACTTCATAGCCCTTTGCGTTAAGGCTTTTAAACAGTTCATTCAGGTCTTGCATGTCCTTATGCTTCACATTTAGCCAGTTAGTGCTCATGTCAATGTTAGTACCACATTTAAAAGCCCAGTGATAAACCATATTGCAGTTGGTGTAGTGGGCAGTTTTGGGATTCCCACAGGTGACCCACTTTATTTCATTATGCTGTTTCATACCACTGTTTAGCAAGTACATAAACAGAAAAGCTGTCGGCTGGTAAGACAGGACATGCAACAAAATGCTGCTTTGTAAAAGGATATCAGTTTTGCAGGCTAATTTGATGTTCTCATGAGAAAGTTATGCTGAATATGAAATGCAGGATTTCATATGTATGCTCAAAATGCTAAATAATGGTGCTTTGTCCAGTTAAAAATGCTGATTACTTGTACAGTGGGTTCTGCGTAGTGTGATATTAAAATGGCACTTAAACTTCTGATGCTCCTGAGATAATCGCCAGTGTAGACTGTTGGCGTATTCTATTTATGCGCCATGGTTTTCACAAGTCAGTGCTGCTTTCTTTACAGATTCTTATGATTAGTCCTGTTTTAATGGACGTGTCATCATCCTTTTATTTTGTTTATCCTCACAAGTTAGCCCAAGTAAAATAGGGAGTTGCAGGCCATAACGAATATGATTTTGTGGCAAATGCAGGTTTACAGCCAGTGACCAAGACCCAGGCAACTGTCAAAGTAATGATATTACGGGATAGGAGTCCAGTTAATATCTCTGTATCTCTACGCATGTGCCTTGACTTGTCATCTGAAAAGTACAATTTCGTTTTATAGGTATAAAACCAGCATAATGCTAGACAGCAGCACATAAAAAAATAGGAAAGGAATTATGGACCTGGGGGTAGGGGGGCAAGATTGCATTATAATGAAAGGTGGCTAACCTACATTCATGTAACATTCTGAGACCCTGTTAGCATCAGTAGACAGGATTTAAGTGTACCATAAGTATGACATTCTTGAAGAAACGGTCATTTACAGATGGTTCTAGCTGTTGGTGAAACCCATTACACAGTGACATTCCTTTACCCAGATATGCTAACAGTAGCCTCTTGCACATAAGTCAGCTGACATCCCCTCTTTTATAATGGTCTTCACTGAATGTCTTGGGTTTAATCATACTTCTCCCACTGTTTTCCCAGTATTGAAAAAGTCTGTAAGGGGCTAGCTTGTCCCTTTTGGCTTTTCTGTAGCAATGCTGCTGTCTGCAGTCTGTTTAGTGCTCACAACTTCACCTGATTCCTTCCAAGCATTGCCCTCAACCTGTTCTTTGGCTTTCAAAAGAAACATTTGGTTCCAGCCTTATTTATGCCTGCATAGTAAATGATTTTGTCTGTTTATACAAAAAAAAAAAAAAAGTCTGATGCTAGATCCCATGTTCCCATTTACCATAGCCTGACATTGTCACCAGCAAAAAGCTTTTCCAGAAGTTATGCTGTTCAGGCATATGTTTTTGATCTCTCGATTTTTTCCAGTAACTCTCACACTGCCTGGAGTGCAGCATATATTAGAGTTAAAACATTGGATTTCACACATCTCCTCAAATGTAGAAATGTTTGCATTGCCCAGTGCCATATTTGAGGTGTTTCTGAAATTCTGCAGGAAGCTGTTTGGGTCTGTGACATCTTCCTTGGAATTTTCTATCATATGTTCAGTAGCGCTGCTTCTGTTTCCTCCATTCCACTGACTCTGGATAATTGGGGCTAGACAGTATATAGTACACCTAACATTTGTCTATCAAAAGCCTGAAACAACTTCAAGTAGAATTGTGGCACATTATGAAGGAAAAAAGTTTCAAGTTAATACTGACTGTTGTACTGCAGGTGTCTTTTTTTCAGCCATTCCACCTCTATGAACTTTGAATAATAGTCCAGAGCAAGAAGATATACTGGCTGATCTAAATAAACCCTGGCTGATCTAAATAAACCCAGTCCAGTTTTATGCCAGAATTTCTCTCTATATATTAATTTTATGGCTATCCTGTATTCCTTTGTACAGTGATTTCTTTGAAATCACTTGCTCACTCATGTTGGATAGAAAACAGTAATTGCCAGAGACTGTTTTGCACTTTTTTTCTAGAAGTTATTTTGCCAGAGTTGTTCAAGCATGGATTCTGTGTGTATTTATACACGTTTCAGTTTGTAGATTGCAGGTGAAGTTGTGAAACTTGTTTTCCGTATAAAAATAAGTTTTTGATCTGTACCACTAGAATAACTGTCGCTGAAATGTTTTGGTCAGTTTTGATTACTGAAGTAGTTCCCACATTATCTCGTTTTTTTGTCTTGCATAACAGAAGCAAACTGTAAGGAATGTTTGTGTGGGCACCTGTAATATTTGTAAAACAGAAATTGTTTCATACCTGTTTCCACACATCTTTTAGTGGTTCTGCTCACACTGTTCCTGTGGACAGATTAAATGTAAATCTGCTGGGTCATCATTGTGTTAGATCTGTACTTTATAAATTATTTTCCAAATGCTGGGCTGTTGCAGAGCTGCTTGCTCTGTTCTAGATACTGCACAACTCTGCGTACTTTGCATTTTTCAAATGTTTCCTCTTCGTTCTAGTGACCATCAGTATGCAGATATTTACATATGAGCTTGATGAGTGTACATTTCAAAGCCCTAATTCATTTGCTGTAAACAAGATTTACTTGTTTTGACTGCAGTGATTATTTGCTTGGCTTTCTCTGGCATAATGTAAATTTCTTTTAATTCATTTGTAACGCAGTAATGAGAAGCATAACGTTTATATTTTATTTAGGTTTGATGACCGGGGAAGTCCACTGGGCCAAGAAGAGCCCGTTTTCAGTGGAGGCCCGGGGAGAAAAGTTCCAGCATATTAGAGTTAACAATTTACATAACTTGCATGTTACAATTAAAAAACAAAGCTTTGTTCAGTATTAAGTTACCTATTGCAAGCTGCAAAGGAAAAAGAGAGAAACAATTATGTGTGCAGAACATATACTGACATTTCAGAGTGTGCAACAATGAGCTCTAGTGAGTTAACATTTAAATACAAGGTAGCTAGCTCATAGTGGTGGGTAAAAGTGATTATATGCACTGAGTTATTTGAGAGAGGAGAGCTCTTTATGAGTTGATATAAAGCTATTAGTTCTTTTAGTTTAGATGGATGAAAATGCATAGTGAGAGTACAGAGGAATATGTTATGTTGGGGCATGGCAAGGGCATTTCCAGTTGGCTGATAGGTGAGATTGTAATTGGGATTTGAAGTTGTTATGGTTACGAAGGCTGCGAAGGAGTTGGGGGGGGGGGTCCATTGTTTGGCTATGGAGTAGGAGAGAAGTAGCTGGCCTGGGGGACGAGATGGTTTATGGACTTGAGGTTTTGGTTTGTGGAGCTGAGTTGGCGTTTGGGTTTGCAGGGTTTTAAGGATGTAACGAGAGAAGGGCAAGAGAGTATATGCTAGGAGACAACCAGGTTTCACTGAGAGCTTCTTCAGAACAGCAGCTTAAGGATGAAAATTACTGAGCGACAGAATCCATGATTTACTTTACTTGGTTTAATTCTGTTTTTACACATATAACCTGTTTAAACACGCTGCTCAATGCCAAATATTCAATACTTAAAGTATGTTAATCCATACTCAGAACTACGTCAGTCAGGTGTACTTCAACAAAGGATATACAGTACAAACAAGCTGTTTAAAAAAATACTGAAATGTTTTGGTCAATTTTCGGAATAGGCTGTCAGTTCAGGAACCTGGATGAGTGGATGGGACACCGTAAATTCTTACCGGGGATAGGGCCCACAAGCTTCCTGGGCATGGGCAGTCATTAATAAATACAATCCTGGGTATTGACTAGAGTATCGATGGTATTACATTGGATGAAACAGCTATGCTTGAAACTACCTCTGGGTTGATACCCCGGTAACCTCCTATAGTACTATTAGTGTTTGTCCATACTATGCAGATACGAATGGGTTAAAAGCTTTTCTGTCAGTGCAGTATATGAGATGACACTAGCAAGTTTTTATTTAATGTTTGCTTGCTGCTGTCCAAAGTCTCATACTCTGCTAGTGTCTTTCCTGTGACATAACTAATGGACATGTGTCCTTGCGCACAACTGATAAACTTGTACCTTTCTTGAGTTATAGTCTTCTTTAGGTTACAATACTCTTCAATCTCCTCCACAATCACTGGAAAGCTTAATTTATCATCCATAGTCTTAGATAAGGAAGTACTGCAAGATTAAGGTGTATTTTTCTCTGCAACATTAAAGAGCAGGGAGGCTTGTACCTTAGCTTACTTAAGACATCCTCAGTTGACCAGGCACGTTTCAAAATACTGCCTAAATTTTCTGTAGTTATCAGATAGGTTTAAACATTACAAATCAGGTTTTGCTGTTGGCTAAAGTCCTCCCATTTTTTTCACCTTTGAATCCTTCCAACAGTCTTACACAAGCATGTGTCTGCACACTCCTGACATTATTTACTCTGAGACTTCATTTTCCAGATCTGGTCACAGTATTCTGTTATATGTGAGAAGGTTCTGTCTTCACAGGTAGTGCTGGGGATACTAAGTGGTAACTCTTGTATGCCTGTGATCTTTTTAACCTAATGGGTGAGCTCAGTACAGGAATCAGAGATGTCATCATTCTGAAAACTAAGTGCTTCAGCAGATTAGGCCCCTTGCTTTCCTCAGACATTCTCTGGGGAGAACATAATAGTTAAGGAATAAATACATTGATAAAGAAGATACTTAACAGGGCAGCAAAGAGCATCTAGGTAGTGCAGGGATGTTTTGATTTTAGGACAGGCTCAAGCAACGCATGCAACTGTTTTGGGATTACTGTTTTATTATGTCTTAGCATTTTATTGTTACGACATCTAGTCCAATAATGGTATCTTTGCACTTTGTTGCATTTCATGTGGAGAATTTCCTGCTGCTTTGAATTGTCCCTTCTCTGTGCTAATGCTGTGTAACTTTGCTCTCACTTTGACTGTTGATGCTGAACTTTAGTGGCAGTAATAGTGCACTTTTTAGACTGTAACACAGCTGAACATTGATGATTGTCATTATTTGTTTACATATTTGTTCACTGGGAAAGCCCGCTTCTCACAAGTGTATTCTGCAAGAGATACCTGGGAACATTGGTTACCAGTAAATGATCTGCTTGGTTTGATAGTAGAAAATGAGAGAGAATCAAACCTAGGACTACAGAATAAAACTCTCAAGCAACTTGTAGCCTTAACGCAATGTTTTAAACTGCAGGTCTTAACAGTAATGCATTAAGTACACTAAACTTGAATGTCTTACTCTGTCATGATAAAGAGCTTGTCACATCAATGAATTCATTCTGCATTGGTTTGCTTGTGGTTTTAGTGCATGTAACATTTAACTGTAGAACTGTTGTGTTATAATTCTGTATGTCCCTGTGTTATTACCATAGCTCTCAACTGTCCAGATTTTCACAGAATGTCCAGATTTATGTCTCACTTTTTTGGTCTGTTCCTCATAAAATGTGTGGTTTTCTGGCAAATCATTGAGGGTTGAAGTCACTAAATAATGACATACATTTGAGTGTCAGACTTCATATCCTTCAGAGAATGTATGTCAACACAAATCCTTTTATTCTAGCAACTTTTTCCATATTTCAGATTCAGGTTTGCATCAGGCTGATGACTAAAGTGTTGCCAGACTACTGTAGTTGTGGTGCCCTTCTGTAATGTTGTGTACATGAGAGATAAATGTTGTTGATTTATACTAGAAGAAACTGTGAGCAGAGGAGGTAGCTGAGGTGTCCAGTTCTTTTGCTGGAAGTCAACACACCTTTTTATAAAATTTTTTTCCTTATATAGTAGTGCATTCCTGAGTTTTTTTTTGTTTGTTTTTTTTTTTTTTTTTTTTTTTGGGGGGGGGGGGGGGCATTACAATTCTTCATAGTAGACAAGATTTCCATCTTTTCCAGGGTATTAGAGCATGGAAGCAACACCTGGTGGTGCTTGATGAGGGAGGGGGATAAGATAGGATAAGTAATGTGGAGATGCCCAATCGTTTAACCAGTTCTGGGGTTGTTGGATCATGAGGAATGGACAATATCCAAGTAACCAAAAAGGTATCCTCACTGTCTTGTTCTGCTGTTTTCCTGATGGCACAATGATAATTGACGTACCCGAGCCTGTTTGGCTTGTTTCAGCATCTTTATGCAGCCCAACTTCAAGGTGGGGATTGAAGTTACTAACTGGTACCACACCTACACACACACACACACACACACACACACACACACACACACACACACACACACACACACACACACACTTCAGGATATTGAGTAGTGCCATCCTGTGTCCGTAAAATTAAGAAAGAAAAGGTGTAAAATGTTGAGACTTGTAAATCATTATGGGTTCATTTGTTTAGAAATGTTGTAGCCAACTCAGTCCCACTAGACCAAAGGTTCATTTCAGTGTAGGCACAGTACAGAACAAAGTACAGCAGCTGAAGCAATTACTACTGTGGAACTATGCAGCAGAAAGCAAACCACACTTTTAAATGTGGTGAGCACTGAGGGTATAATGTACCAATGTACAAGTAAGCTTTAATTACTTAGGTTATGGGCAGGAAAATACAAATAATTAATTGCAGATCAGCTCCCAAAATAAACATTTAGACAGTATTTACTTAGCTAGCTTTGTGGGCGTAGACATTGCGGCCTTAATTTTCAGTCAAGCAATCTCTTTTTGAGTGCCTGAGTTGTCACAGTGCCTTTAAGGGTAAGATGAAGTGGCCAGTAGCTAACTGTCCTATCTGGAGAAAAAGTGATTGAAGTTGTCCACTGCAAAAGTATCCTTTGGTGAAGGTCAGAAGGTTAGCCCTGGGTGCACAAAGTGTTGCCTGAGCTTAGATGAAGTTAGTACTTTATTTATTTATTTATTTATTTTATTTTACATTTGTTGACTGGGATAGTCCAACTGGATACATGTCCATTTTCAGTGGAGGCCCAGGGAGAAAAGCTCCAAGATCACCAAATTAGAGAAAAAATACAGTGTCTACAGTAATGAACATAATACAGTTTTACAGAGGTTACATACCTAGGCAAATAATAGTAATTCTGGGGTAAATGAGAATCTGAGAGTAGGTCTTTAAGTAATACAAGGATACGAATACTGTTATCAAGTCATACAGTTTGTTACAGATACAATATTTACAATGGTTACATGCCAAAATGCATTAGAGTTAAACAAGGTAAGGTCAGGATAGTGCCACGGGTAAGCTAAAAATAACTATTTTAGTCTCATTTTCATGGAGAGTCAGTCTGGTTTGGTACATTGACATAGCCAGTTTAGTATCAAATGTTGTTTAAGTCTAGTCTTGAATTGGCTCAGGGAGTTGAGCTAAGTCATTTCGGTTGGGAGAGAGTTCCAGGATCTGCTCACGGAGTTAGTGAAGAGGGAGTCACTGGCTGAGTTATTAGTTTTGATAGTCTGAACTAGTAATTTGTTAGAGGATCACAGTGGTCGGTGATTATGATAGGGGTAATAATTTGTAAGAGCAGGAGTATTATCTGGATTATAAAGCATCTTATGGGCAGTTATCATGAGGTTACACTGGATCAAGCTGGGTAGTTCTAGACACCCAAACTGGTTAAGGTTAATACAATGGTGAGTCCTATAGGGCAGGCCAGTGGCAAATCTGGCTATATGGTTATAGCACATAGAGAGTTTGTTGAGGACAGTTTTGTTTCAATTGGAGAGTATTGGGGATGCATACAGAATTGTTGAAAGTAGGTGAGAACGTGCTATGGTAGCTCTAGCAGGGGGGGGTTAAGAAGGCTTTTATCCTGTAAAGTGAGCCTAGTTTTTTATTGATGGTCTTAATAGATTGATTAGCATGTAAGTCAAATTTGAGATTATTATCGATTAAAACACCTAACAGTTTTGTAGAGGAGTCTGGGGAGATAATAGTGCCGTTATTAGATTTAATGGTAAAAGTGAATGCTGTAGACCTATGTGTTGGTGAGAATACAACAGTTTTTTTTTTTTTTTTTTGGGATTCAGTATCAGACAATGACCAGAAAGCCAGTTTTCAATAGTGTTAAAGGAGGTTTGTGTAGCCAACCCACAGTTCGTTTGGAGAAGTGGCAGAGCAAATCAGAGTGCAGTCATCAGCGTATTGGACACAGCTGACTGTAGGGATAGCAGAATAGAGGTCATTAACGAAGATGGAAAAAAGAAGGGGCCCTAGTATGGATCCCTGGGGTACACCAAGTGTGTTGGGTAGGAGTTTAGATTGTTTTGCCAAAGGGCAGCCTGCTGTCTATTTTTCAGATAGGATTGGAACCATTGGATGACTGTAATATTTGGGCAGAATGTTTTCAGGGAATGGATTAGTAGCTGGTGATCCACCATATCAAATGCCTTGGAGAGATCCAAGAAGAGGCTAAGGAGATGTTATTATTGTGGTTATGGTTTATGGTACTGGAGAAGGCTAAAAGGGCTGAAGTGGTACTGTGGTGTTGTCAGAAGCCATGCTGGGAGTCTGCTATAAGGTTATTCTGAGTTAGGTGATGCAGCAATTGTCTATGGATACATTTTTCCGTAATTTTTGCAAGCGGGGATGGTATTGCTATTGGCCTATATTGGATAACTCAGTAGAGCAACCTCCTTTGTGAAGTTGGATTACATAGGATATTTTCCAAATAGAAGGGATTCTGGCTTCTGCTATTGTTTGATTGATTAGTATCGAGATGGGATAAGCAATGGTATCGACTTCTATTTGTAAGAACTTAGCAGGGAGTTGGTCAGCGGAGAGTGTAGTTGGTTTCAGTTTTTTAATCAAGGTACAGATGAGGGAGGTGGCAAGTGGTTGGAATCTAACTATGAGTTGGTTTCTGGGGTGTTTATTTCATGACAGGGGGTCGGGGAGGTATTTGGGTTGCTAGGGCTTGAATGGTCTCAGTAAAGAAATGGTTAAAACTGTCAGACTTCCTCGGAAGGGTTATCAATGGAGGCTGCGGGGACTGGGGTAGAAGTTTGTCCAGGATGTAATAGTTTATTTATGCCTACCCAGAATTTCTGAGGCTTGTTATGATTTATTTCCTGTGGATTATAATAGTATTTTTTTTTTGTCTAGTAGAATGGATTTTTTAGTGACATTCCTCATTTGCCTATATTTAATGTGATCTTGGGGGTCTTTAGTAGTTTTCCATAATGCCCATGCCTTATTTCTGAGGGTGATTTTCTGTTTAGACTCTCTGGAAAGCCATGGTGAAGTTTTTGCTTTAGTTCTTGTTGAACAAACAAATGCATAAGAGTCCAGGATTTCCAGGAATTTGTTGTTAAAGTATGCAACTGCTTCATCTAAGGGGAGATGTCGTAGAATTGACCATTTGCATGAGTTTAGCTCTTGTTGGAATTTGGAGGGGTTAAAGTATTTTTTGTTCCTTACCATCCTAAGTAAGGGTTGTTGGGGGTTAATGGCTTTGTGTTTAATAATATAGGTGGGAAAGTGAGCTTGGGTCATCAGGGAGGGTCCCAGAGGTGTACAGTTGGGGGTGACTATAAGTACCCAATCAAGTATGCTTTCTGTAAAGTTTGGTTTACCTGTCCTGGTAGGGGTTGTGATGACTTGTGAGAATGCATTCAGGTTGACATGGGTGGTTGGGGAGTCAGAGGAACAGGTGTTTCAGTCTATATTGAGGTCTCCGAGTAGTATGGTTTCTTGGGGGTAGTGACATGTTAGCCAGTGAGGGGTATCTTTAAGTGTAGCTACATTATTACCTGGGGGATTATACATGCAGATGATATAAATACATTTATTTTTATTAATTTGTAGTTTGGTGGCAAGAATCTCTGTGTTGTTAATTTGAGATAATTGTGTAGCTTCAGTTGTGATGTTCAATGCAGATATATATAGAACAGATACCCTCACCCCCTTTCCTGGAAGCACGATCCAGTCTGTATATATTATACCCTGGTGGTAGCACTTCATTG
This sequence comes from Protopterus annectens, assembly GCF_019279795.1. Lineage (NCBI taxonomy): Eukaryota > Metazoa > Chordata > Ceratodontiformes > Protopteridae > Protopterus > Protopterus annectens. The sequence goes on along the minus strand of NC_056737.1, from coordinate 479,797,029 downwards.
TCTGAAATGCTAGGTTTTAACCAGGTTCAGATAAACAGACAATCTTAGGGTAGTAGATTGCTAGGAAGGCATGGAGTTCATGTATCTTGTTGTTAATACTTCTAATGTTAAGGTGACAGGCCAGTAGAGAGTTAGCTGGCCTATCAATTGTAGATTTATAACTTGGATTACAATTGGGGGGGTAGGTTTGACTGAGGTGTATGGGATGGGGTTGGGGTGGATGTCACCACCAAGTGTTAGGCTAGGTTTAAACCTAGTGATGAGCTTTAAGAGTTTATTTATGAGTTTATAATAATGTTTTAATCTCAAAGTAATGTTTCTGGGTTTGGCAAGTTGACAGCGAGAGCAAGATGCAGGGCTGGACACTACAGTAAGATTGGTGAAAGATGGAAGGACTTGTAGTTGGGGTGAGAGTATGGGTACTAATATCCAGTGAGATATTGGTTTTCGTACAATGTGAGTAGATAAGGGGCTAGCAAAATGGTCAGTAAGGAGGAGTATAGCATTGTAAGTGGAGGAGTGTGGTAGTTAAGGGGCTGTATTGTTTTGGTGATTCAACACCAGAGAATAGGATGATAAATTTAGAAATAATGGACTGGGGATGGATAAAGTATGTTAGATGGATACTGATAGGTTATTATAGCAGGGGGTGTGGCTATGTAACTGTAAATGTAGAGGTACTGGGGGCGGGTGGGAATTGGGTGCAGGGAGGCAAGCAGAGCGGGGCTAACACTGACTACAAGTGTTTTCTAAGGCTTCCTGGCACCATAGGTAAGTATTAAAAGATTTAGTGTAATATCTGTATATTAAGCTGTATTTTAAACTTTTTAGGGTAATTGCTAGTTATAGATTATACGTTTTAGAGTATGATTTTTATGGTTTTAGGGTGGGAAACCAGTATGTTAGTATAATATTCAGGGTATTTGTAAGCTTAAAAAGTAGTGTTGTAGAGTACTAGGGGAAACACTTTATTAATTAAAACAAGAAGGGAGTCAAATTACTAAGGTGGACAGACTATGGTGCTTTAGAACCCAGGTCAGCAATGTACATTTACCAATATTTCAGGTTTAGGTTTAGGGTATTAACCTTAATAGTTTGTTGTGGTCTGACTTCAGATGGGCACAGTTTCTGCAGGGTAGCGTCCTTCTGGTAGGAGAGCCCTTTAGTTAAGGTATTTGAGGGGGGCTGCCTTAGTAGCTTGATGTGATCTGACCAGATGGGTACAGTTTCTGCAGGGTAGCGTCCTTTTGGTAGGAGAGCCTTTTAGTTAGGGCATTTTGAGGGGGACTGCCTAAAAAATAGAAATACAGTAAATATAACCTTACAGTCTCACAAAGCTAATCACAGACCAGGCAAACAGAGCTTTCACTTCAACTATGGTATTTACGGTATTCTACAGCTCCATGAAGCTACAAGCACTAGATGCTTTGTTTGCTTAATATGGGGCTGAGAGTAGCATAGAAACTGTGCTGGCTTAGGTTTTTACTGTGAACTAGATTACCTGCAACACATGTAGTTGCTAGTATTAACTTAAATTGCACTTTGGATCACATGCAGGCTGCTACATTTGCTACTAATCTTTACTTTGGATCAGAAGCATGCTGCTGTTCTACATACAGCATTTTACCTGTTGCAGCTATCAAAAGTGCTAAACCCATGCACTATATCCACTACCTTGACTATTAACAATTAGCAAGAAAACTTCGATCCAACTATTCAGCTATCAGCTTCTTAATCACAATTATAAAGGCATAGTGTTAAAAACAAGCTATCTTCATAACTTGGGGCATACGAAGTACATGCTTACAATAAACAACTCAAATATCAGATTTGTGTACTTGTAAATGACACAATTTTCAGATTGCTATACATTTAACAGGCATGTGACTGCCATGTGTTTGACTCTCATCTTCCTCTACTGCGGCACAAGTGTGGTCACTAGAAGAATGGTCACCCAAGAAAAGGAGGGAGTCAACCTGAAAGTATTGTACAGTGCTATCCCAAGTAAGACAAGGGGGAACAAATGATTTGTTACGACGCTAGAAGGAGCTGGTGCGTAGATCAGAAAAGTGCTACATCTGACTGTGGTTAAGCACATGTAATCACTGTATTTTGTGTGCTCGCGAGTGTGCAAATGAGCTTGTGAGCTTATAAAATAAAATGCCTGGTGTTAACTCTTTTAGTACTTAAGTACTGCCTTGCTTGTTTCAGCTAATGTATTTACTGTGATCAACATGTTTTTTCAAAATCACCTCAAATGTAGAATGATGAAGTTTGTAACTGTATATTTTCCTCTCTACTCGTGCAGTAGTGTTTATATAATATGTATAGGTGTTAGCTGGTGTGCTACTGGACATCTCCTTCATCACCCTGTAATTGATAGTGGGACTATTACTCTGATATTTCCCTTTGCTGAGACAGATTCCCTTCTCCCTGAAGAACTACTTTTCAACATACAGTTGAGACAATAACTGAATTGAGCTGGGGAGTAGATTGGCAGCCTACTGCACCAGATAGACTTACTTTCCTCTTCGTTTCTCAGCCACACAGCACAGTGTAGTGATTGCAATACCATGCTGAACATAAATTTGTTTCTACACACTGGCTTGCCCCAACCCTTTATGCATGATCTTGATATTTGGCCAGTCAACATTGTCACTCATTCTGCTGGGTTAAGCTTCCATTGATTTAAGCCATCATTGGCTGCTCACTCCCATCTTTACTAAACCAGTCATGCAGCACCCAGGCCTGATTGAACATGAATCACTGATATGTGTTCTCCACCCTCTGAGCCACAGGGAAACAGGGTTTCATCAGATCTTCTAAGCTTTAAAAGTCAGAAGATGTAGATCTGGTTTAACACCAGCAAGATATCAGGTCTGCTCTCTTTTAACAATCTGTGTGCAAAGCAGACTTGGAGAATCCCGTAGCTTATGTTCATTGTAGGGCTGCTTTAGAGTTCAAATGGTGATGTAGTGTGGAGCAGTAGGAGGGTGTTGCAGATACTTCTCCAGGATAAGTACCTTTTGTTGGCATTGAATCAGTAAATAACACATTACTAAAATTTCTATATTCATCAACACCAGCCTTAGTGTTTCTTACACTTAGTTTCAGGTATGAGGATTTTTTTACCCTGTAAAGTAATACACATGTCCTCCTGCTCTAACTGCATATTAAACTAGGGTTGGTTTCTGACTGAATATAAAATCAAGGTGGTCTTGCAAAATAGACTGCATTTTTCTCAGGGAACTGCTCTCCCACAAGATAAGGCAAGTTTAGCCTTAGTAGCACCAAGTAACAGATTTCTAAAGGGGAAACTTCATCATGAGACCAATGAAGGCTGTGTCTGTAGGGTGTCTTGAAGTTTTCCATTGGAGATATCACAACACAGCAGAACCACATCACCCACAAATTGTAGTAAAGTATCTCTGCCAAGGATCGTTTCATATTGTTTATAGCAATGTGTTTGTTGATGTTGTATACATTGAGAGGTTTTGTTGATTCTTACTGTGATGTTTGGAGTTATTACTACTATTGTTTGATACATATTTCATTCTTAATAGTTTTCTTAGAATATGATTAGAAAGAGTCGTGACACATACCCATGCTCATTTGAAGGGACTGACACATCAAGTGCACACATAAGCCTTTGCGATTTGTCGTCATGGTAGTCAGTAAATGATGCTGACAGGCTAGCATAATGGTTAAGGTGTCTACCTCACAGGTAAAAGGTACAGGGGGTTGATTCTCACTAAGGGAAAATAGGCTAGGCTTAAAATGCTCCATAAAAGCAGCTAGCTTAATATAAGTGGGCAATTGGTTGGCGTATGTTACTTGTAATGCAGTACTAAGCAATTCTGAGGTTGTGAGTTCAAGCCTCGACTGGAGCACAAGACCCAAACATAGTAAGTTTCCATCACTTGTCTACAGTGGTGAGGAAATAATTTTATGTTGTGCAACTTACAAAGTTATGGCATCTAAGTCCAAGGAAGTCATTGTTCCACTGTATTCGGCATTCATCAGACGTATCATTGAGTACAGTGCCCCTTTTGGTGTGCACCTAACCAGGCATATCAAACAGCTGGAACGTCCACAGAGGTTCCTCACTAAAAGAATACAGGGAGTAAGTAAAATGTCTTATGCAGAGTGCCTCAAGGCCCTATGTCTATATTCTGTCTCCTACATGCTTTTGAGGGAGAACTTTACTTGGCATACAGGGCATTGTCAGACCTCACTCTGATGGATCTCCTGCATGTCCCCAAAATACACAGCACCTAAATTACCCATTCTAAAGACTTAAACCTTGCCTGTGATATAAAGAGGATCTGCTGGGGAGACAGGTATGTATCCCAGAGACTACCCCGTCTATGGAACAGGCTCCCCATCCATGTAAAGCAGAGTTCTTCCCAAACCCAGTTCAAGTGCAGGTTGGACAATTGGATTGGAAACAAGAATTTCATCCCTAGTTTGGCACCTGTGTCTCTAATTGGCACAGGTAACCTGTAAATGGTTCATCTCCCAGGCCTTTGCTTACACTTATCAAGGGTATCAGAATTTGTCAGAGATTTGGGATGCATGGCTAGGCTTTAAAAGGCCCTTGTCATTAGCCTAGTAAACATCTATAAACTTATGAACCTGTACACAGGTGCCTTTGCCTAGATTCAGGATTTTTATTTCAACTACCCAAACATAGATTGGGAGCATTACCCTAGCTCCAACACCCTATCCCAAAGGTTCCTAGAATTTATAAACTCAAATGCTATGGAACAACTTGTTACCACTCCCAGAAGAGGGGAAAACATACTGGACCTGATCATCACCAACATGGGGACTCTATGCTTCAGACCAGAAGTGTATCCCTCACTGGTAACATCAGACCGTAAACTAATCTCACTGGATATTCACATCCCGACCCCACCCCCTGCCCAGAAAACCACAGTGAAAAACTTCTCTAAAGCAAATTTCACACTTCTCAAAACCGAGGTGGAATCCTTCAAAGCCCCCGGGCCTGTGGAAAATACAGCCCAGACTGCAGAATCCTTTATAAACGCATTCTATGAACACCTTCAGGAATGCATGGATCATGCAAACCCAAATAAAACCAAGACCCAATCCTCCAAAGGCAGACGTCCTGTCTGGTGGACCCCAGCCATAAACAAACTATACAATAGAAGGAGGAAGCTACTACATGATAGAGCAAAATCCCAAAAAGGGAAGGCATCTCTGATCAGTATTAGCAAAAAACTACGGGCACTCATAAAATCGTCTAAGGCCAGCTTTGAGAGAAAAATTGCACAGGACACTAAGGATAATCACAAGGCTTTCTTTAGTTATGTTAGGAACCTGGGTGGGAATTCCCAGATATGCTCAGAATTAGTCCAAAATGACAAAAATACACCAAACTCACAGACATTGCCAACATCCTAGCTGACAGGTTCAGCGCAAACTTCTCCCCTTCCCCACCAAAAGGGCAAATATCTATCCCAGCAGTGTGCTGCCCCTGACATCTCAGATGCTCAGGTAAGAGCCGCCCTCTCCAAAGCAAAAACACAGCATCAATGGGACCAGACGGTGTCCCGGCTGCGCCTACATGAACTCCAAGAAGAACTAAACCCAAACATAAAACTACTGTTGAATCTCAGCCTTACTACAGGATATGTACCCAAAGAGTGGCGTACAGCAACAGTGGTCTCTCTCCACAAAGGTGGTGCCTCAACAGATCCTGGAAACTATCGCCCCGTAAGCCTGACTAGCTTGGTCTGCAAAGCTATGGAAAGGATCATCATGGACCTCATAAATAAAGATATTGGGGACCTACAGACACTGGATCCTACCCAGTTTGGCTTTAAGGGCAGATCCTGCCTCTTAAACCTGGTCGATTTCTTTGAAACAGTCACCAAGGCCATTGATGAGGGGAAGGTGGTCCACACAGCCTACCTGGACCTCGCAAAACCTTCGATACAGTACCCCACTCGGGCATTATAGATAAGCTCACCAGCTTAAATATAAACCCCTATGTCACTAGATGGGTTGCAAACTGGCTCAAGGACAGAACCCACATGGTTAGAATTGCTGGAGCCATGTCAGACTCCAAACCAGTTACAAGTGGCGTCCCACAAGGTTCAGTCCTGGGACCTCTCTTGTTCGGTATATATTTCTCGGAGGTACAGGCCAATACAGAAGGACTGTGGCTGACCAAGTTCGCAGATGACTGCAAACTGGGCGCCATAATCGACTACCCAGCCGACACAGACAAACTCCAAAAGGGCCTCATAGAAACAGACAACTGGTGCCAGAGCCATGGCCTCAAGCTAAATGCCAAAAGGTGTATAGTCATCCCCTTTGGCAAAAACAAAAGTGCCCACAAATTACCACATAGGTGGTAATCCATTAAGTACAGAAGAAGTAATTGGGGACCTGGGGACCCAAGTTGATAGCAATCTCTCATTTGACAACCACGTGGCCAAAGTGGTTAGAAGAACATTTTATATATCCCACCTAATCATGAAGGAATTCACATCTAGATCAGGGGAGGTCATCGTGCCTCTTTACTCATCCCTCATCAGGCCCATAATTGAGTACAATGCCCCTTTTGGGATGTACCTTACCAGACACCTGCAGCAACTGGAAAGACCCCAAAAGTACCTCACCAAGAGGATCAAAGGGCTCAAACAGATGCCATATGCTGCCCGGTTAAAGAAACTCCAGCTCTACTCAGTCGCATACTGCCTGCTCAGAGGCGATCTGTGCCTGACGTATAAAGCCATGTCCAACCCGGAATTAATGGACATGCTGCACCTCAGAAAATCCAAATCCCATCGAGCTATGCGCTCGAGAGACTTGAACCTCAGCACTGAAATAAATAGGACATGCTGGAGTGACAGATTCATAACCCAGAGGCTCCCTTCACTCTGGAATAAAATCCCAGTCCAGGTTAGGCAGAGTCCCTCATTGACTCTCTTCAAGAGGAATCTTGATGAGTGGATGGGAGATCGTAGGTTTACCCCGGTTATCACTTCTGTGTCACTGTTAGACAGAGGCACAGTATACTAACCTCGAAAAAGGGCATAGCAAAATTAATTTAAAATGGGTGGCGAAAGCCAAACACACTCTGGCTAGGCTTATAAATGCCCTAGGGCAGATAGCCTAGTATGAACCTATGAACCTAATCTGTGGAGTGTGACTCATCTTGTTATTGGCTTTTGAAATGGCCAGAAGAGCATTTCTGTAAATTATTTTATTTATTTTTGCAAATGCATAGTCCTTGATATTTATTAAGATTGATTCATTACCACAGTTCTACTTAAATCCGCGTTAGGTAACAGTCAGGGGTACCCTGGGCTCTTCGTTATCGTTGATGTGTGTGTGTGTGTGTGCGCACCTGTAAATCAAATTGATTAACAGACAAAATCTGTTATTTTTTCTTTTTCAGTGAATAAATCTGTGTGTTTATAACAACCATTTTTATAGCTTGTTTTTGGCATTGTGTTCAGTGATTGCATAGGTAGCGCTTATGGTGTGGAAGAATTGCATAGTATGATTAGACAGCTTACCTTCCAGGTGGATTGCATTAGTAGTGTGTGAGTTCGTTTACTTCAGTGCTCATCTCCTAAGCACCATTACAGAATTTAACAAGAAACATGAGAATCAGCATAAGTAACAGTAAGGTGATGTTGAGGTAATTAGCTTACTAAAGCACTCACAAATTAAACTTTTAGTACAGCATAAAAAATAAAACAAATAACCAGTTTATATGGTAAATCTGAAAATGGCTGCTTGCCAGGAAAAAATAAGCAAAACAAAGTTAGCAATGGCTGGCACCTGCAAACTCATTCAAATGAGCACATGCCCATCTAGCTGCAATAAAGTAATTGTATGTTCTTATTTTTGCAAAACTGGAACGCACTTCAGAAGCAAGTAATACAGTCAGAAGCAGTGGGACAAAATCTATTAATTTATGCAGGTTCAAAAGAACTTAGGAAAACTATAAGCAAACCAGCCACTCATACAGTCAGGCCAATATAATCAGGAGGGCAACTAGATTGAGATAGACTAGGTGATGGCCCTAGTATGTTCTCATAAGCAGTAGTATATTCAAGACAGAACAGCAAGGTAACAGCAAACAAAAATCCAAACCAATCCAGGATGTATTGACATGCAAAACATTGTTCTAAAAACACAAAATCCAGTGTCAGCCAAATTCACAAGCTTACTGTTTTTCCGAAAGTCTGATACTGCTAGCACATTAAACAGAGATGCAAACCAAATGCACTGATGAATAGGTCTACACTAAGATGCCAGGGTCACACAGTACCCAACAAAGAACAAACTGCTGTAGCACCAAATGACGAGGTGAACCTACTATATGATAGTCTGACACAGGTTAGGACACCAAGTAACCACACAGCCTGTCTGGTAATGACTGGCAGCCGGGGCACACTGAGAGACTAACCATGTTTGAACAAAGAAGTCATGATAGGCTCACAAGTTTTGTCCTTGGGGGGCCATCTGCCACCATCTTTGGATATATGCTACTAAAATCTCCTGCAGTCTTTCTTCCGTCAGTAACTCACAGAGAACTCTTTGCTGGTTACACCACCATAGATGACAAATGGAACCCATTCTGGTGGTAGAAAGGAATTTAGTATTATTACATAGCATGTAAGTAATGTAAAAGAAGAATGAGCAATGTAAAATAAGTTGACCCCCCCCAAAAAAAATCTGCTGTACTTGACACTGCTATTTCATTTTAGCCACTTAGTCTTTAGTGTCTGAAATTAATGATAACATTGTCGGATGGGGACATGGGCAAATCCTTCATTTTACATAGAATTTTCTATATTTATGTTTTTAAAACATCATGCAAGAGAGGTTTGTGCCCTGCATTCCATGGCAGAGTACACTTGTATCCTGAGCGCTCTTGGTTCCTCTAAGTAATTGATCATTTGTGGGTGTACAGGCGAAATTCAGGGTGGGTTACACATCTGTGTGGTTTTACTTTAGTAGTATCCATTTTATACCTGATTGTTTCTACATAATATATTATTTACAAATATATCTGGAACTGTACAATTTCTCAGATACTTAACTGACTTGACTACACATTCTTTACCTTGTGTTTTACTTTTATGCTGCTTTTAACTGCATATTAAAACTTCAAAAGACACCACAGCTCCACAGCTCTGTCTCTTGTGAGTCGGTCAGAAATTAGAACTGATCAATTAAGGACTCGTACATAAGATAGAAGAGGTCACTTAAGGTTAATCATTTGTGAACTGAGGAGGTGGAGCTAGGAACTAAACCTTGTATTTAAGGGGTAAAATAAAACATTTCAGAGCTTTATTAGAAAGGCTCACCCAGACTCTGCTACACTTTGTTGTGAAGGAAAGGTTAGTTTGCTTTTTATTTGTTGTATTTTATATTAGTTTATTGCTTTTTTATATTTTGAATGCTGTGATTTGTTTTCTTTACCTTGTGTTTTACTTTTATTATGCTTTTAACTTCATATTAAAACTTCAAAAGCCACTACAGCTCTGTTTCTTGTGAAATTTTTCCCACCTCCCCACCCTGTCACTGTTGTGTGCTAAATACCACTGTCTTTCTACTTGCCTGCCTCTTATGTTAATTTGACCATATATCTCATTTCCTCTCTGCTTTCACTGGCTTGTGTGAGTAAGCACAAAATTATAATTTTGTGAAGTCACTCCCCTTCAACTCTTTAAATTTATTGGCCATTCTACTGTATTCCATAGTACCGGAATACAAAAGTGATCACCCCCTTTCAATCTATCTTGCTGTTTTTTTTAGTGACTCTCCGCTAAAACTTAAGTTACCTACTTTCACATCTAACTTCTCTAGTGCACACTGCAGTGTTTAGGATAAACCATTTTTTTTTCATCTTACCTTTATGCATCCCTCTGACTAGCACTTGCTCTAATACCTGCTGGAAAGCACTAGGAAGCCTTAAACTGATGCAAACACTCAACTCTCCTTATTAATGAGAAATTAATCATAGGCACTAAACAGCCTATAATTGCAAAGTACCTTGCTAAGGTAAGGGAAAACAGCTCCTGTACTTTTCAAAAAAAAGCACCATACCAGGCATGTCCAAGGGTCAGCTTCCGGTGATTTATCCTGTCCACCTGTTGAATCTGGGCGTACTGGGGCAATGCAGCAATTGCCTCATGTACACAGACCAACCCTCTCCTCCTACTACCCAACACTACAACCTGTGAGAGATGCACTTACGTAGCCAAACTGGAAGCAAAGCTCTCTCCACCCAAGATTAGGCTAGACCGTCAAGAGGAGCAGGTTAACACCTGCACTACACCTCAAGCAACACATAGCACTACACCCACACATAGCAACACTAAATCCACATATGTGGAGGCCCTTAACTGTAACTTGCCCAAGCAACAAGGACCTCCGAAGCTGAAACGCAAACAAACACCAATCTCAACCAAAGTGTCACATAGCTCAAAACACCAGTGGGTCACCCAGCAACAGCCCCTAAGGCAAGACAACGTACCTAACACTTTAGTCATAGGTGACTGTATAGTCAGGCACACTGATGTCCCACTCACCAGGCTGAACAAGGAGGAAATTACAGTCAGCTGCCTGTCTGGTGCCAGGTTCCGCCACATAACTCATGCACTCAATTGACTCCACAACAAGTACAAATATCACTCTGTCATTATCCATGTTGGAGTGAATGACTTGAGACGTACCTCCCTGGACTACATGAAAAGAGACATGGAAGAGCTCTCGGATCATGTGGCCCAGGCAGGTATGACCCTAGCCTTGAGTAGCATCCTGCCTTCATCCAGAATGATACCACAATATAAGGACAAAATGATTGACTTCAACAATTGGCTAAGCTTCTGGTGTCATTCAAAGGGGATCCAGTATCTGTCTGCCTGGGATGACATGATCGACAGACCACGATGCTTTGCCAGAGATGGTCTGCACCTGTCACCCGTGGGATTCAGGTTACGGGCTAAGGCTCTTGCCGCCCCTATAGTGCCTTTTTTAGGCAAAGTTCAAAGGACAAAACCACCTCCATAACAGGTACAAGCATACAAAATCTGAAGGTAATGCTACAAGTCTAAACCTCAAAATGCACTTTCTCGAGGCACTCCTAAAAATGGAGAACATCGATATCTGTGCAGTAAGTGAGACCTGGTTCAAAGCTCCAGAGAGCACACCTGCATTACCAGGCTACAAGTCTTACCACACTTTTCGGCCACCAAACCAGGATCGAAACACTAAAGGTGGAGGAATGTCCATATTCACCAAGGATATTCACACCACCAGCTTAGTTGCCCAACACAATGCGTCTGAAATTCTCCAGGTGGAATTAACACTAGGTAAGACTGCAGTCCAAATTGTAGCTTGCTACAGATAGATCCCCCATCATGCCCCAAGATTCTCACTACACCTTTCTAAACATACTGGAAAATATTAATATACTAATAATATACAACCAAACACCCTAATACTGGGTGATTTCAACTACCCTGCCATTAACTGGGAAAACTGCTCGTGTACCAACACCTTTACCAACGGTTCTTGGAATTCATAAATTCCAATGCCCTGGATCAACTAATCCATAGTCCCACCGGGGGCTCCAATATCCTTGACCTGGTCATTGCCAAAATGGGAAATCGATGCTCCACACCTATGGTCACCTCCTCATTGGTCAGACCATAAGCTAATCACCCTTAACATCCACATCCCACCCCCACCAAGGAAACCTCTATAAAAAACTTTTCCAACTCCAACTTCATGCTACTCAAGTCAAAAGTTACAAACTTCATGACACCCATGCAGATGGGAACTGAAAGTTCGACTGCTAAGTTCTACACTAAGGCACTGTACGAGCGCATCCACTCATGCATGAATCGTGCCATCCCAAATAGAATAAAGATGCTCTCCTCCAAAAAAAGGAAGACAGTCTGGTGGTCCCCTGCCATAAACAAACTTTACAACAAAAGGAAGAAACTGTGCAGAAAAGATGAAAATCCCAGGATGCAAAAAACTGCCTTACCAGCCTCAGTAAGAAGCTGAGATCCCTCATAAAATCCTCCAAAGCTAGTTACGAAAATAAAATTGCCAAATATTCCAAAGACAACCACAAGACATTCTATAACTATTTCAAGAATCTAAATGGCAATGCTCAGATCTGCTCTGAGCTACAACAGAATGGCATTCAATATACTGATCCCAAGGATATTGCCAGTATCCTGGCAGATCAATTCAGTGCCAACTTCACCCTCTAAATGGCCCATCTCAATACCAGAAGATTGCCAAATTCCAGTAATAATGGCCACACGGGTAAAAAACGCACTCGCCAAAGCTAAGAATGCAGCATCCATGAGACCAGATGACATCTCAAGCTGTGTACTACATGAACTACAAAATGAACTGGCACCTCACCTAAGTGTCAAGTTTAATCATACCCTAACCTCAGGCTTCGTGCCCACTGAGTGGCGCACAGCTAAAGTATCCCACTCCACAAGGGGGGATCCACCTTGGATCCCGGGAACTACCGCCCCATCAGTATGACGAGCCTGATCTGCAAGGCCATGGAACGTATTATCATGGAACTTATAAACAAAGACATTGGCAACCTTCAAACACTGGACCCCATTCAGTTTGGGTTCATGAAGGGACGATCTTGTCTCCTGAACCTGATGGACTTCTTCAAATCAGTCTCCAGAGCCATGGACGAGGGTAAGGCAGTCCACACAGCCTATCTGGACCTCGCCAAGGCCTTTGACACCACCACCCCACTCTGGAATCATAGATAAACTTACTGAGCTGGGCATTAATCCCTACGTCACTTGATGGGTTGCCAACTGGCTTACTGACAGAACCCACACTGTAAAAGTAGCTGACTCCAAATCCAGCTCCAGACAAGTGGAGTAATGCAGAGTTCAGTCCTGGGACCTCTCTTGTTTGGTGTCTACTTCTCTGAAGTACAGGCCAATATTAAGGGACTCTGGCTAACAAAGTTCGCAGATGACTGCAAACTGGGAGCCATTACTGAATCCCCAAATTATGTGGATACCCTGCAAAAGGGTCTTACAAAAACAGATGCTTGGTGCCAGAGCCATGGGCTCAAGCTCAATGCCAAGAAATGTATAGTTATCCCCTTTGGGAAAAAAACCTGTACCTGTGAATTACCACATAGGTGGCAGTACACTAAACACTGAAAATGTGATAAGAGACTTAAGGACACAGGTGGACAGTGGTCTCATCTTCAATAACCACTTCACCACAACAGTCAGGAAATCTTTCTATGTGGCACACCTCATCACTAAGGGTTTTTCATCCAGAAAAAAGGAGGTCATCGTCGCACTGTACTCCTCCCTCATTAGACCCATTATAGAATGCAATGCCCCATTTGGTATGTACCTCTCAAGACATCTGCAACAACTGGAAAGGCCACAGAAATACCTCACTAAAAGAATCACAGGCCTAAAGCAGATGTCCTATGCTGACCGCCTTAAAAACTCCAGCTATACTCTGTCGCATATCATCTACTCTGAGGCGATCTGTGCTTAACATACAAGGTCATGTCAAACCCAGAGCTGTTGGACATGCTACACTTAAAGAAATCCCAATCCCTCAGAGCCACATGCTCCAGGGATCTAAACCTTGTCATCACAATAAACAATACATGCTGGAGGGATAGGTTCATGACCCAGAGACTCCCCAGACTCTGGCATAGACTGCCCATACATGTCAAGCAGAGTGCCTCTTTGGCCATCTTCAAAAGGTGATTGGATGGGAGAAAGGAAATTCATCCTGGGGATCACTTCTGTCACCCTGCTAGACAGGGGTCGAGGGAAGTAAATAGTGTGGGAAGAAATAGCCAGGGAATTGTTATGGCTAGGCTTGTATAGGTCCTAGGGCCGATAGCCTTGTACCAACATATGGACCTATGAAAAGGGCTTGGTAGCTTAGTAATGTGAACGTAGAATTGGTTGCCTTCATTTTAAGGATGGAGTGGCACATTGAGGTGTATGATATCTTCAGCTTTGTGTTGTTGATGGTGGGGGAATTTTTCTTTTCTGTGTCCATTTCTTTTCTTTCTGTTGTATCATAATGCAGAGTGATGCATCATAACCACACTTATGCAGTGTATGTATTATTTTTTTTCTTTTTTGCTGTTCTTTGTTGTACTTAGTGTGTAAAGTGATTGAGGATTTCATTTTGTATTGTGTTACAGTACAGGTCTGAGTCTCATCTGAACTACAGGTTACTTTGGTATACCTACCAATAGTACCTACTTGAATAACAAGAAAATGATTAGACTACTGTAGAGGTAAATGAAAGCTGTCACCTCACTAGTGTAGTTATCTGAAGAATATTAGATGTATTACTCATTTTAGTTGTTAATTAACATTACATTTATTCTTGCTTTGCTTTACTTTAGATGTTTTACATAGATATTTTGTTATTTAAATGTCTACACTGACTCAATATATTTTTACTTTTTTTGAGTCTCTCCAGGTGAGCAGGGCCCATTTGTAGTGTAGACCCAGAGGGAAAAAAAACTTCAATACAATGAGTTACAAAGATAAATGTACCAAAATGCATCTGTACAAATATGTATGTATGAGATGCAAAGAAATTAAATTATGGGTATGTGTGAGTTCTGGACATACAAAAGGCTATACTGAAGTATAATGTGAAAACTGATTAAATACTGTTGGATTTTAAAGGGGTTGTGTTATTTATTGTATATTGAGTAAAATGTCATATTAAAGAGCTTAAAATACTACCAAATTTAAAGTGATATGAATCTGCTCCCTTTTTCCTATGATCTCCTCTTCTGGAAGCTTATTGGCTGCGGAACAGTGCTCATTATTTTATTAATCGATATTTGCCTGGCAATAGAGCTTGACATAATTACTAAAACTTTTGATCCAGTTAAGGTGGTGAACTATCAAGAACACCTGCTTTTTAGTGACATTGTTATTAAAATGTAAAATATTTGCCAAATAAGATAACAACTGTAACATGAAACCAATAAGGCGACCTCTGTAGAATGAAAAAGGCGTGCCAGTCACTGATGCACCAACGGAACACAATTTATTGTAGAAAAACACAAAAAACACAAAACGAAGGGCCTACAAGTAACTTCCAGCTGATGCTCTGCATTAAAGATACAGGTAGGATAGTTTCTCTTTTTATTGTCAGTATTCGTGGACTCGTACTGGATTCATAGCTGTGCAAAGGGATGGTACACAGTCTGGTTCTACAAGATATAAAATGCTGAACTTTTTACACAGTTGGAATTCAGTAAAAACAAATTCGAACATGAATTGGACCGAATTTGCAGAAAGTGTTGTCATCCGTTTGAAAATAACATCTGCATACATTTGAGTGAACTGGATTTAAAATATCCAGGAACCCTCATTTCCCCTTGTGAAGAAAGTGAATCTTGTGGAACTTGTCTTTGGCAGTTTGACTCTGTTAAAAGTAACAAAGAAGTTGATGTCCGTGATGCCCATCAGAAAAAAAACAGTTGTTTACCAGAACGTGAGGTTTGATGATCTTATAGAACCAGACTGTGTACCATCCCTTTGCACAGCTATGAATCCAGTACATGAGTCCACGAATACTGACAATAAAAAGAGAAACTATCCTACCTGTATCTTTAATGCAGAGCATCAGCTGGAAGTTACTTGTAGGCCCTTCGTTTTGTGTTTTTTTTGTTTTTCTACAATAAATTGTGTTCCGTTGGTGCATCAGTGACTGGCACGCCTTTTTCATTGTACCGAGGTCGCCTTATTGGTTTCAAGGTGTACTTGACTCAGTATTCCATTCAACAACTGTAACATGTAACATAGTACAAGGGCAGAGTTAGAGAGAAGGTGTACCTAATAGTATAAAAAAAAAAAAAGTCAAGAGGGTGGCCTAATGGATAAGGCGTTTGCCTTACAAGCACAAGGTGCAGGGTTTGAGTCTCAGAAGGGGTAATTGGCTAGGCTTAAATTGGCTCGCAAGGGCAGTTAGCTTAGTACTTGTCTATGAACCTAAGAACACAATACATTTTGACTGTGCCATGGGACACAGCCATTTACTGTAAATGTTAGCTGGAAAAGCTTCATGTTTGTGGACGAGTTGGATATATAACAGTAGCTCACAGAAGTAAGGCAGTTAAATATTTTAAGAAGGCATTTGTTGAAAGAAAAATAATATTTATTTCTGATTGTTTACATAATGTTCCTACTGACAGAGTTTGATAGAGCAGCACAGAAGCACTGTCAATATACAGAAGCACTGTCACTATGAGTAAATTCATTTTCAGAAAAGTAAGCTAGTTTTGCAACCAGATGACACTGTAGATAATTTAAGCAGAAGAATACATGTTACCTTTAATAATAGTCAAATATACAGGACCAAGACTGCTGGGTGGAATGTGGCTTAACAAAATTCAGTCCAAGCTAGGGAGACAGAAAGCATGTGCATCCTCAACTTAAGTCTACGTTTATTGAAACAAAAAATGGTTTGTTAAAAGGACCACAGATGTTATGTATGTTCAGCAGATGCCAAAGCTAGATTTTTCAGACACAGGTCTGTTTTTCATACAGTACATATTAAAGCAGAATATGAAATAAAGACACTGTCAGAAGAAAACTTTTAAGTCATGTTACATACTAAAATGGTGGGCTGCTTTGGTTCCCATACAATGAAACCTTTTGGAACTATTAGTATTTATGAAGATGATAAACTGTTAAGAAAGCAGTAACTTCCGAACAGTACCCAAATACTTTTAGTGGAATGTGTTTTTGTTTTTAGAAGGCAAAGAGTTTCAGAATCAGGTATGCCATACCTTTCAACAGAGGGGTTTAGATAATCATTGTAAAAACTACCTCATCATGCATTCTCAGAAAGGAATGGTGAAGTGGAACTATTTGCCTTTTGGAGTATTGCCTGCACCTGTTGTATTACTGAGGACAATAGAAAATACATTACAAGGTGTTCTGCATTTTGCAATTTATCTGGATGATTAGTTAGTGGGGCCGCATCACTGGACTTTTTTACAGATCATAGAAGACACTTTCAGAATATTAGAAGGAGCGGGTTTGTGCATTAAGAGAAACAAATGTGCTTTTTAAACAGCAGTACAGTGTTTGGTATGTGTGGTAGATGCTCATGAATTATGTTCTGTAGTGACAAAATGTTAAAGCCATTGTGGAGACTCCATGTCATGCATTTGCCACTGTTTTTTTAATTATTATCTGTCTTTACCACATTTTCAAATGCTGAAACCTTTAATATCATTTGCTGATATGCTTGTTCATTATTTTGCAGTTAAAGCAATTGATTTTATTCTGTGATTTTTTTTTTTTTTTTTTTTTTATCTTGTGGCATTGGAGGCGTGCTTTCACATACAATGCTTAATAGATTCATAAGTTTATAAGTGTATACTAGACTAACAACCACTACGGCTCTTATAAGCCTAGCCATGCAACTCAAATGTGTCCCACAAATTTGATTTATATAAGTGGTAATTTACTGACTTCCTCTGTCCAACTGAGACATAAGCGCCTGACCAGGGGTGAATTTCCGATTTACCCATCCATTTGATCATGTTGAGCTTAAATAGGTTTAAGAAGGAACTCTGCTTCACATTGATGGGGAGCCTGTTCCAGAGAATGGGAATTATGTGAGAAACATATCGGTCTCTCCAACATGTCCTATTTATGTTGCAAGCAAAATTTGTGCCTTTTAACAGAAGTGCAATACTTGCTGGTAGTAAGATAGTAGTAAGAAACTCCTTAGTTTCTTGTCATGCACTCTTGATGAGACATGTAATTGGAAAATGAAAGATTTTGTAAATATTTGTAGTCATGCCTGTATCATATGTCAAGATTAGAGTACATATTATTTTGTTTAATGACAGGAAATGTGTTCTATGTATGGGTTCATCCTTGGTAGAGTGCTATGCAGTGAGACTGAGAGCATACGAGTATAAAATTGCCCACACATCAGGCAAGTGCCACAATACAAATGAAGTGAGATGTTTTCCAATTCCAAAAAAGCTTGTAAACTTGGATATGCCTGATCAAGCAATGAAGATAGAAGCTATGGAAAAGATATGGAAAGTGTATCAGTATGTACTGAACAAATTAAGTACTGGACTGCAAAAGATGTTTTGTCACAAGTTCTTGAATATGTGATGAACGTTTGGCCTTTAAAAACCGAACCAAGGTTAATGTCTTAGTGTTTCACAAGACTAGCCTTCAGAATTGGAGGTAAATTTCTATTGTGAGGATATAAGGTCATAATTCTGCCCCAAGATTTTCATGTGATATTAAAAATGTTGGTTTATGATATTGGAAACTGTTTCACTTGCGTGGAATTTGCAAATTATAAGAAAAGAACTAAAATTTGTCACTTAACTACCACACCACTAATGGCCTGATAGAGAAGCTTGCAGACTTTCAAGGAAGTTATGATGAAAATGAAAAGTGACATAATGTAAACAAAGCTGTCAAGGTTCTTGTATAGCTAAAGAAGTAATCATCAGGCGAGGTCATGCATATCCTGTGCAGAAATGCTTGCATCACAAGGAATGGCATCTACATTTGACTTACTTCTACCAGGTTTAAAAATATTCTAAAGATAAAACTGCATGCAAAAACAGACACTGGATAAAAACATAACTTCAGAATTTGTGGCATAGTGTGTGAGAAGCACTACGGTTATACATATAAATGGATTCTTGGAATAACTGATAGTTATTTGAATACTGTTTCTTGTACAGTACTCGTTCAGGATTCACTTGTGAAGAGACATTGAGGCCAAATAAAAAGCAGATTCAAAAAACCTGTCACCTTAACCGCTGATAAACTCCCAGTTCAATTTTTTGAAAATAGCTGCTGATGCCATTGCATACCCTGTCTCCATTTTTTTCAACCGTTCGATATCCGAAAATCTAGTCCCCAAGATCTGGAAAAAGTTTCACATTATTCCACTCCACAAAGGGGGTAATTCTAAAGCGTTAACCAACTATCGGTGTATAGCAGTACTATTTATCACCTCTATCCAAAATACTGGAGAGGTGTATACACTTAAAACTCATGGACTACCTGAGCACCCACAACCTTCAGCATGGCTTCAAGCCCCATCACAGAACCACAGCAGCCCTTATGTCTTTCACTCATATAGTAAATAACCACAGAAATAATGGCAGCTATGTCTCTGCTATCTTTCTTGACCTCTCTAAGGCATTTGATATGGTTAATCACAACAAACTCATCAATTCCCTCTCAGAACTGAATTTTACCAAACCCAACATAACCTGGTTTCAGAGCTATTTAATAGGTAGACAGCAAGCAGTACAGTGGAGGCAAGAAACCTCTCCTTTATTACCTGTCACACTGGATGTTCCTCAAGGCTCCATCCTTGGTCCTTTACGTTTGTCTAGCTTCACTAACAAATTCCATGCCCCTCTACTATAAATGCTTCAGTTATCCAATATGTTGATGACTCTACACTAATCTGTTCCTCTCCTTCCCTCCAAGAACTGCAATTACAAACACAAACTTCAATCCTTTATGTAGAAGAATGGCTTACCAACTCTCAACTAATACTAACCCCATTAAAACCAAACTTCTCATATTCCAACCTACTAATCGCTCCACTCCCATACCCATATTTACTATCATTTCTAACAATAAAACCGCTCTCTCTCCTGTCACTCAAACCAAACTTCTAGGAGTAGAGATAGACTGCAACATGAAATTTGACACTCACATTTCACTCACCATAAAGAAAGTACATAAAAAAATTGTGGGGGGATTGTATAAAAATAAACGATTCCTCACAAACAACACCAGGGCTAAAATAGCACAAACATATCTCATCTCTACACTTCTGTATGCCTCCCCTATCCTCACCAATCTTAGCAAATTGGATTTAACTAAACTTGCTGCCTGCTATAACAAAATTGCAAAGTTTGCCATCAATAGCCAACATCACACACACCACTGCTCAGCCCTTAAACAACTCAACTGGCTCAAACTTCCCTCTCTTCTCCTTTACAAGCAGCTTATATTAACCCATGAGTTTCTGCACTACCCTGATAAACCCCCTGCATTACAAACTCTTATACATTCTTATTCCAGTACTAGGGTTCTGTGCTCCAGCAACAAACCTCTCCTTCAAGTCACTAAAACCAACAACTCTGCAGGGCCTCCCTCTATTCAAATTTTATAGCTAAAAAATGGAGCACTTTGCTCACTAATGTAACAGCCACATCGTCTGTAGCTCAGTTTAAAAAATCTCTAAAAACACACCTACAAGCAAATTGGATCTGTAACTGTGACTCCCCAAGTTAGTCTATTTCCATCTCTTTCTGCTCACCCAGGGTAAACTCTATCCTCCTTCGTTATCAGGCAGTAGACTTCTTTTTATCTTGCAAGTCTCTTTCCTCATACTTCTCTCCTCCTCTCATCAGCTACCATTTCTTTTAAGTATAGACACTTGGTGTATACTTTTTATTATAATACTATATCATGCTGAATGTCATTTGGATAGTGCAGTTTAAAGTGTTTCATTTTTGTACCTGTATATTGTACAATTGTTCATCTTATTTTTGGTTGAGGCAGTCTTAAGTGGTATTATCATAGTTTTCTTTGTAACTGTAGTGTTATTTTGTATCCATGAACTTGTACTTGTTAAGCTATGTTATATGTGGATCTTACTTCGTTGATATACAGTCTTAATGTTATTATCCTAGTTTTCTTTGATGCAAAATGTATAGTGTTATTCTGTACCTATGAAATTGTACTTAATACTCTGTGTTATATGTGGAGCTTTTCTCCCCGGGTCTCCGCTGAAAAAGGACTTGTGTCCAGTCTGACTTTACTGGTAACCAAATGTAAAATAAAATCAATTCATGAAAACCATAACAGTTTATGAACCAAAAATTGAAAGGGAAAATTAGGAAAACAAAGGCTCCCACAATTTATATGCGGTGGTCTTAAGATTAAAAGATATATTGTCTTGATTGCTGATATTACACCTAAGTAGTACATTGTGTTTGGAATAAAGATTTGCATTCAGCTTGAAGGGCCTGTAGTCAGTATCCGTCACAGCCTTGTCTGAACCCACTTTCCCACTTCCCTTGTACTGCACAGTGTGAAAGAAGCTTTTAGCAGCCGAGCTCCTTGCATGGAGTTTGGATTACTTATTAAAGATTTCAAACCATTTATGGTCTTGGACTTCTCTGTAAAGATGTAACCAATATAGAGCAGCTGAAAGAAGTGTACTAATCCCATTGCAGACGTGTACAATTTTTGGCACTGGCAGGGAATTGACATATTTCACTGTGTGCATGTGATGATCAATGCATTCAAATGCTAATTAAAAGAGCGCACTTAGCAGCTGTAGAAAGTGCAACAGCACCTAGTCAGCTGATAGTGATATTAGGAAAGACACAAGCGCACACAGAACATTCAGTGACACTAAAATCAGATTATTCTGCAGTGCCAAAAATCACAGTGAATGACAGAATGCTTAGTCAGGTACCCAGGACAGCACACACCTGACATAGCCAATGCCATTTGTCAAACCTGTTTAATATAATAAATGTCCAGAGAAGTAAGGGAGGACGAAAGAAAGAGACACTGTGGCCGTCAGTAGTGTCCATGAGGTTTTAATTCAAAATGAACTCTCTGAAAGCAAGATTCAATATTTTGTATGTATATAATTACATGTAACGCTAAAAAAAATCTGGTTTGGATCAAAACCCAGTTTGTTGTTTGAACAGCTTTCATTGAAGGGAATTTATATGTATTTGTGTAGTGGTGGTGTTTTTTGTGTGTGTGTGTGTGTGTGTGTGTGTGTGTGTGTGTGTGTGTATGGACAGCACAGTAGAGCAGCAGGTAGCATTGTTGCCTCATGAGGAGAGGTTTTCTAGTTCGACTGTCAACTGGGGAACCTTCCGTGTCGAGTCTACATGTCGTGTCTGTGTTTGCAATGGTTTTGTCCAGGTGCTCTACTTTCCTCCCACATTCCAAAGACATGTAGCTAGATGGACGGACTGGAGACAGTAAATTGCCCATAGGTGTGGGTATGGTATGGAAGAACAACCATGGCAGGACTAGCCACCCCTGATTGTGTGTGAATATTGGCTGTAGCTGTTTGTCACTGTAGATGTAACACCCAGACCGCATGTGTTAAAAAAAAAAAAAAAAGGGAAAATAGGGGTTATGGATGGATGCGTAATGTATATGTATTTGTGTATGTGTGTGTGTATGTATATATATATATATATATATATATATATATATATATATATATATATATATATATATATATATATCTTCATTTTATTTTGTCTGTTCCCATTAGGGGTTGCCACAGCAGATCATCTGTTTCCATTTTTTCCTGTCCTCTGCATCTTTCTCTGTCACACCAGCCACCTGCATGTCTTCTCTCACAACATCCATAAACCTTAACTTAGGCCTTCCTCTTTTCGTCTTAGCTGGCAGCTTCATCCTTGGCATCCTTTTCCTGATATACTGAGCATCCCTCCTCAGCACTTGTCCAAACCAACATAATCTCGCCTCTCTGGCTTTGTCTCCAAACCGTCCAACCTGGGCTGACTGTCTAATATACTTATTCCTAATCCTGTCCACCCTGGTCACACCCAGTGCAAATCTTAACATCTTTAACCCTGCCACATCCAGCTCTGACTCCTGCTTTTTTGTAAGTGCCACTGTTTCCAACCCATATAACACAGCTGGTTTCACTACCCTGTTGTAGACCTTCCCTTTCTCTCTTACTGGTACTCGTCTGTCACAAATCAGTCCTGACACTCTCTTCTCCACCCACTTCATCCTGACTGTACTCACTTCTTCACCTTTCTTCCACACTCGCCATTACTCTAAATTGTTGATCCCAAGTATTTAAACTCATCCACCTTCGCCAACTCTACTCCCTGCATCCTCACCATTCCTCTATCCTCCCTCTCATTCATGCACATATATTCTGTCGTAGTCCTGCTGACCTTCATTCCTCTCCTCTCCTCTCTAGAGCATATCTCCACCTCTCCAGAGTCTCATTAACCTGCCCCCTACTCTCACTACAGATTACAATGTCATCTGCAAACATCATAGTCCACGGAGACGCCTGTCTGATCTCATCTGTCAACCTGTCCATCACCATTGCAAATAAGAAAGGGCTAAGAGCTGAGCCTTGAGGTAATCCCACCTCCACCTTAAATGCCTCCATCACTCCCACCGCAGACCCCACTGCTGTCACACTACCCTCGTACATGTCCTGTACCAGTCTTACATACTTCTCTGCCACTCCCGACTTCCTCATACAATACCACAACTCCTTTCTGGGCACCCTGTCATATGCTTTCTCTAAGTCCACAAAGACACAATGCAACTCCTTCTGACCTTCTCTGTACTTCTCCATCAACACTCTCAGAGCAAACATCACATCTGTAGTGCTCTTTCCTTGCATGAAACCATACTGCTGATCAGTAATCATCACCTCCCTTCTTAACCTAGCTTCTACTACTCTTTCCCATAACTTCATGCTGTGACTGATCAATTTAATCCCTCTGTAGTTACTACAGTGCTGCACATCACCCTTCTTCTTAAAAATCGGTACCAAAACACTTTTTCTCCACTCCTCAGGCATCCTCTCACTTTCCAAAATTTCATTAAACACTCTGGTTAAAAACTCTACTGCCATTTCTCCTAAACACCTCCATGCTTCCACAGGTATGTTATCTGGACCAACAGCTTTTCCATTCTTCATCCTCTTCATAGCTGTCTTTACTTCCTCCTTGCTAATCCGTTGCACTTCCTGATTCACTATCCCCACATCATCCAACGTTTCTCTCTCTCATTCTCTTCATTCATCAGCCCCTCAAAGTACTCTTTCCATCTGCTCAACACAGACTCCTCACTTGTGAGTATGTTTCCCTCATTATCCTTTATCACCCTTACCTGCTGCACATCTTTACTAGCTCAGTCCCTCTCTCTAGTCAGTCGGTACAGGTCCTTTTTCTCCCTCCTTAGTGTCCAAACTTTCATGCAACACTTCATACACCTTATCCTTAGCCTTCACCACCTCTCTCTTTGCACCTCATCTCCTTATATTCCTGTCTACTTTCTTCATCTCTCTGACAATCCCACTTCTTCGCCAACCTGTTTCTCTGTATACTCTCCAGTCCTTCCTCATTCCACCACCAGGTCTCGTGTGTGTGTGTATATATATATATGTGTGTGTGTGTGTGTGTGTGTGTGTGTATATATATGAGTGTGTATATATATATATATATATATATATATATATATATATATATATATATACATACACACATGTATATATATATATATATATCTTACCTCTACACAAAGGTGGTAACAATAACAATGTAACAAATTTCCGCCCCATAGCTATCCTGTCCCCTATCTCTAAAATCCTAGAAAAATGTGTCCAACTTCAACTCCTTCCATATCTCCTAGATAATCACCTCATAACTCCCACACAACACGGATTCAGACCAAATCATAGCACCATGACAGCCCTCCTCTCCTTCCTTGAACTTGTAAATAAAGCTCGTGATTCTGGCCAATTTGTCTCTACCCTGCTACTTGACCTCTCCAAAGCCTTTGATACTATATCACACAGCCTGCTTTTAGCTAAACTCTCTGAACTTAATCTATCTCCCTCCTCCTTGAGTTGGTTCTCTAGCTACTTATCCAACAGAAATCAAGCAGTAAAATGGAAGAAAGCCACCTCCCCATTCCTTAGTACTCCTACAGGAGTTCCACAAGGCTCCATACTGGGTCCCCTTCTCTTTAATATATTTATAAACAATTTCCATAAATCTATCCCATTCTCAAACATCATCCAATATGCAGATGATTCAACTATCATCTGTTCTGCCACTTCTATCGCTGTACTTCAAAAACTAACTCAAGATGCCTTCTCTACCACAGAGCAATGGATGTTAAGTAACCATCTAGCTCTCAATGCTTCCAAGACCAAACTAATGATATTTACTCCTTCTAAACTTACTCCTTTTGATATGAACACATTCTCAATCACTAGTCAAAATAACTCACCTCTAGAAGTAGTGTCAGAGACTAAGTTACTTGGGGTCCAAATTGATAACCAACTTAAATTTAACTCTCACCTACAACTAAATATTAAAAAAAAACATCAGAAACTAGGCATGCTTTACAGACAGAATCCCTACCTCACACCTGCCACTAAAATTACTCTCTCCACTTACTTCCTTATCCCCTCCCTTCTCTATGGTGCCCCACTCCTAACTAATCTTCAGTCCTCTTTAAAAAAACAGCTCTCCTGTTGCTACAACAAAATCGCTAAATTTGCCACCAGCCATAGGTCCTCCACCCATCATTGTTCCTCCCTCCAGAAACGACAATGGCTAGAACTTCCCAATCAACTAACTTACATTCAACTAACTCTAGCCCACAAGCTTATTCTCAACCCCTCCCTCTGTCCATCCCTTTCATCTGCCTTTAAAATGCACCTACCCAATAGAGTATTAAGGTCAAACAATCAAAACCTACTAGAAGTGCATAAACCTACTCATCCCCCAGGCAGAAACCTTCTATCCTTCAGCCTAGCTCGCCATTGGACCTCCCTACCACTTTCCATCCGCACCACCTCCAACCACTCTACTTTCAAAAAATCTCTTCATTCACATCTAGCATCACAGTGGGAATGCTCTTGCTCCCACCCTACATAACTAACTCTGTCCTCTCATCTCCCCTTCTCC